>NC_133458.1:108884461-109185265 GCF_048565385.1 Saimiri boliviensis
ACTTTTTTTTTTACAAACAACATTTCAAATACACAATTTATGGAACACAATTAAATATGACAAGACAATAACATCTGGTTTCTGGTCTGGCAGGTAACAGGCTTAGAAGCTGTCATTTCAACCTAACAAGTAAAAAGCTAAACAAACTGAAAAATAAACAGCTCCTCTTAGATCCAGCAGTGAAGTGAGGTCACAAGGCGAACTGCTAAACCCCAGAATTGGAGAGACAGACAAGGGGATACAGAAAATCACAACTTAACCAGAGCAGAAACCCACAAGCAGAAACACCCTGGGGAACCACCGTTGACGCAGAGAAAACTGAACTGTAATTGATGAATTGCTGTAATTGCTGAATTGCTGAAGGCGCAATGGAGGAAGTCTGAGAGACAAAAACTCCAGGGGAGCCCAGTCCTAGGGGCACCCCATGCTTTTGTGAGCCTTACTACCTAGACATCACAGTGAATAGTCCAGAGAAATTCCCTTGTGTTTCCAGCAGCGGTAGGAGAGAAGGACCCATTCTGAAATATGCCAGAGTGTCTTGTTCTTCTTAATAATATCTGCCCTCTGGAGAAACTAGTCAAACACAGCCTATTCCTCTGGTGTTTTATCAGCGCCTAACTGACCTGAAGAAAGGCAAATACCCAACTTCAGCCAGCCAAAACCTTCCACATGGGAGAGGGGAAACACTCAAGTCCTGGCTGCAGTAGACATCCTGTACCATTGTTTCTGATAAGAAACATTTACAATCTATTCTCTCTGAAGCCTGCTAACTGGAGGCTTCATTTGCATGATGAAAACCTCAGTCTCCGCAACCCCCTATCTTAACCCAGACACTCCTTTCTACTGATTCCAGGTCTTTAGATAATAAACTCACAATTTCAACCAATTACCAACCAAAAAATCCTAAATCCCCGTATGACCTGGATGCCCCCTGCCCCACCCTCACCACCACTTCAAGGTGCCTTGCATGTATATCTTACATGTATTGATTGATGTCCTGTATCTCCGTAAAACGTATAAAACCAACCCATAGCCCAACCACCTTGGTCACATGTTCTTAAGACCTCCTGGGGCCATGTCACAGGTTATGGTCCTCATATTTGGCTCAGAGTAAATCTCTTCAAATATTTTACAAATTTTGATTCTTTTTTGTCAACACTTCCTAATTTGGAATGAAGTGTTAAACTTTGGTTCTAAGCAGATCAAGTTTCCCTGTAATCTTTCTGCCAGTAGCAACAGTGCACTAGTGAGATGATTACTCTCTAAGGATCCAGAAAACCTTACTTGGAGCCCTGATTTCTAAACCACTACTTTTAGTTATTTCTCAACTGGGCTTTTTGATAGTTCTTTTTTTAAATTTAATTTTGTTTTAGAGACAGGGTCTTACTCTGTTGCACAGCTCACTGCAACCTTGAACTCCTGTGCTCCAACAATCTTTCTGCCTCATCTTCCCAAATAGCTAGGACTACAGGTATGTGCCACCACAGCCAGCTAATTGTTTATGCTTTTTATAGAGATGAGGTCTTGCTATGTTGTCCAGACTAGTCTCTAACTCCTAGCCTCAAGCAATCCTCCTACCTTGACTTCCCAAAGTGTTCAGATTATAGGCATTAGACACCATACCTGGCCTTTGACGGTCAATTTTGCCTATCAGCTTAACTGGATCATAGATGTCCAATCATTTGGTCAACCATTCTTCTAGGTGTGTCTGTGAAGGTGTTTCTGAATGAGATTAATATTTGCATCTGAGTAAAGCAGGTTGGTCCCCACGATATGGTGTGCCTCATTCAATCTGTTGAAGACCCAAACAACAAATCTGAGTAAGGGACCTCTTTCTGCCTGACTTAGTGAGCTAAAACTTAGGTCTTTTTGGGCCTTGAGACCTGAACTAAAACATGGATTCTTCTTAGGTCTTCAGGCTGTCAGCTTTCAGACTAACACTTATACCATTGTCTCTCCTGGTTCTCAGAGCCTTAAGACTCAGAGTAGAACTTACAGCTTTAGCTCTCTTGGGCTTCCTGCTTGCTAACTATAAATCTTGATGTTTTTCAGACTCCATAATTGTGAGAACAAATCTCTTACAAAAAAATCAATAAATCACACATTTACACACACACACACACACACACACACACACACACGTGTCCTATTGGTTTTGTTTCTCTGGAGAGTCTTGACCAACATAGGATTAGATTACTAGATGATTTCTGAGGGTCTTTTTACCTGTGAAACTATATTTTGCTTTGAAGAACAAGAAGAAAAAAGTCTCCTTTGCACAATATAGTATGCTTTTTAGTTTGGATATAAACTTTGGAAATATGGAATTAATTGTAGACATATATTACCGTATAGTAAGCACAGATAGTGTTTTAGATATAAAAAAGAATAAAGCAATTGCTGGCATTCAGGAGCCAGCCTGGTACTGCTATCTAGGATTTGGTATTTTCCTGCTGAGCATAAACAGTTTCACAGTATACCAACAATACACATGGCCAGAGCGTGAATGTAATAGAATATGAAAAATATAAGAAAACTTCACAAATTAGTTAGAATATAGATACAATTATGAACATTTTTCTAACCACAAAAATGGCCAAGTAGCCTAATTCTTTGGCTATTATGAGTGATGTCTCTGCTGCTTCTTTACCTATCAGAGCTTTAGGATAGACTCATTCAAACATATGGATAAAATATATTAAGTTATTAATCATTGAATTTTACTACTTCCCAACAGCATCCACTCCAGAATAGAGCTCTATTTTTTAACCCTACCAAATGTTATCTAACTGAAGCCCAAATCCTGTAAGTCTTTCCCTCTATCCTTTAGTGAGATGTCCCATGGTGTGTGCTCTTTCTCAGTATATCAAGCAAAAAACTCAACGTGCTCAACTACAGGTGTATGTGGTGTTCTAAGAGTGCAGAACATCTGCATATAGACAGCAACCCCCGTATGTTGACTATGCTTTCTATAGAAATTATTTGTACCTTTAAGATAGAGGAAAGAAAGAATGAGAATTTAACAGGATTTCTCTATCTCAGCTTGACTCTTTATAGGATGAAGCTGTGTCTTCACTGTGTAATTTTAATTGCCATTGATTATGTCCTCAATGAGAGACTCAGGCTGGGAGGCCCTGCCAAGTTCTACTGTCCTCTGGGAAACGAAACAGATTGGCCTATGGGCAGCATATCCTTTGGTTTCCTTTCATTTTTGGCCAGATTCTCAGATAAAAACAACACATGAACACGATGAGAGAAGTGAAGGGCAGCCACACAGCACCTGCTCCACTTCTCAGGTAAAGGTCTGGGTTACCTAGTGAAGATGATACGGTCCCATCTCCCCAGGCCTCATGCCTCCTGGACAAAAATTAGGCTCATAATACCAAAAAAAACTATACTAAACACTTATCAGACAATTTATCACAAATTATCTCTGTTCCCTGGTGCTCCATCGCAAATATTTCTGAGAACTACTTTCTAGGTGATGCTGTTCAAATTACGGCCCAGAACTCATAGTCTGTGAATTACTTGTTTCAGATTCAGCCCAGACAAATGCAAAAAATAAGACGGATTTTATCCACATTAGAATTCTTTGAAAACAACTACCACTTAGCAAAGTCACCCATGCCTGTTAACAAAATATCCTATTCCAAATCAAGGTTGAGATGACTGCACATTGGCCTGGAAATATAATCCAGATTTCCTAAAAGATTTCTTGGGGAAATCAATCCGCAATCCAAGATATGAAAATAACTCTCTTCCCATTCTTATTGAAAGTATTGAAAGAAATGTTAATACTTCTAGGATCTCTAGATTTTGTTTATTCATTAAAAATGTGTTACAAGAGTCAATGTACAATATTAGAGCTGGGCGAGTTATTAGTTTGTCCAGTGATTACCTTTTACATAACAGAAAAGTAAGATTCAGACAATGAAGTGACTTCACCTGAACCAATTCTGGACTAGTTGTCTAGGACCATGGTCCTCAAAGTGTGGTCTCTGAATTAGCAGCATTGGCACCTCCTGTAAATCTGTAGAGATGTAAATTCTGTAGTATCATCCATGATCCACCAAATCAGAAAGTGGAGTTTTTGACAAGCTCTCAGAAGGTCCTGAGGCATGCCAAAGTTTGAGAACCACTTGTCCAAAGACTGGGATACTATCCAGCACAAGGAGAAAGATTATGTTTTTCTCTGAATGTCTAACATTTGTCCCATGATCTGTTCTCAATTGTGATTTTTAAAATAAATTAATAAATTCTATATTCACAACACTAATGTGTTGTGGTTTTGGTTTTGTAATTTGTAAACGGTCAATAATTCAATAAAATAAGTATCAATTGCATTTTTTTTAACATATTCATGCCACTGAAGAAAGATAAGAATTCAAAATGATGTGGTCTCTGACCTGAGTGAATGAATGGCACAGGCATACATGAAGGCTGGTAACTAGGGTAAAGCCGTTGTAATGGCATGATAAAACCAGGTGCCCAGGGAGCAGACAAAGGGATACACTATTTTCTTTCTGGACAACTTCTTGGAAGAGGAAGGGTTTTGTAGGACATGAAGGATCTCTAAGGACAGAGACAGGATGAAGCAGGAGAAAGAGCATTTCAGAGAAGAGACCTGAATGGGGGACTATGCCTTAGGGCAGAAGAAGTGGAGGCGGGGAACTTTTCAGGGCAAGGAGACTAGGCTGTGCTGGTCAAAGCTCGGGGGGGTGGCAGGGAAAACGTTTTTAAATGAGAAGCTGGGAAGTTCAGTTTATACCGAGTAATTGGATATTGGAATCTGACCCTTATTTGTAGCCTAGGGGAGGTTTCCCTAGTAACTGCACAGAGGAGAAAGATGATGAAAGGTACAGTGTGAAAGGCAGTTCATGTGAAAATGTGAAGGAGAGGCAGAAGTGAAAGCAGAAAAAATACTTTAGACATTATTACTAGAGATAAAGCAAGAAATGATGAGATACTGAAACAGAAAATGATGGAAGAAGTAAGGATGTGGGGCCGGGTGCAGTGGCTCGTGCCTGTAATCCCAGTGCTTTGGGAGGCCAAAGCAGGCTGATCACCTGCATTCAGCAGTTCATAACCAGCCTGATGAACATGGTGAAAACCCAACTCTAAAAAAATTAGCTGGGCATGATGCTGGGTGCCTGTAATTCCAGCTACTAGGGAAATCGAGACAGGAGAATCGCTTGAATCAGGGAGGTGGAGGTTGCAGTGAGTCAAATTGTGCCATTGCACTCCAGCCTGGGTGAGAGAGCAAGACTCCATCTTTCCATCTCAAAAAAAAAAAAAAAGAAGAAGAAGAAGAAGAAGTAAGGATATGGAAAACGTGTTAGAGGTAAGACAGCTGGGAAGAGACTTGGTGGCTGATTCCCTTGGGGACTGGCAATGGGGGTGTAAAGCTGCTGCAGGTGTGTTCTGGGTTTCTGGATGATGACGCTGAAAGCACAGAGCAGTTTAGAAACTGAGAGGTGAGGTCAGATTTTGTTGTGGTGAATCTAAAGAGTCCTACAGACATTTTGATATGATGGTAAGTGAAGAATTGGATGCAGGAGTCTGAGTCTTAAAATAGAGATGTGGATAAAATAGAGATTCGGTAGTTAAGAGCATAGACACATTGATACTAGCAATGGGAATAATTATGTAATCAAAGCAAAGCATGTGGACATGGAGAAGAGTGAGCAGAGGAAGTAACTTTTATAGAATGTTTATTTAGAAGCCCCTGGGAAGAGGAGAACTAAGGTGATGGGGTTAGGGTGGTAGACGAAGAAACTAGATACTGCAATCAAAGGGAAATGAAAAGAAGCTGGCTGCAAAAGCTGGCACTCATGGAATGTTTGCTCTGAGCTGGGATCTCACGAAATGCTTTACATGCCTTAACTCCTGTAATCCTCACACAAACCTTTTGAAGTAGGAATTAGAAATATTTTGTTTAGAGAAGGGAAACTGAGGTTTATAGATTCATAATAACCTACCTAAACTCATAATTTTAGAAAGCAGTAGAAAGCCAAAATCTCCCAACCCAGACTCAAAATAAAAGACTTTAACCACTAACTAAAAAATATATTTCAGGAAAAACATCTTTCCTGCCAGGACTACAGAGAGAGAAAATTGAGAAGCAGCCCATTAAATGAAAAACCAGAGTGATCCTGGTGACTCCTGAATGTGTAGTTTCAGTAGACAGCAGGCTGATCACTATGAAATGAAGGTGAACGTATGGTGAGGATAGGAAAGCAGAAATATGAACAAGTTTTAAACTAATTTGGTAAGTGAGAGCATTAGAAAAAGGAAGGTAGCCGGAGAATTTATAGCATTTCTTGGATGGAAAAGCCCTGGGTGTATTACAGGCTGAGAGAAGGAACTTAAATTTGGTCACAGGAGAGAAAGAATGGATCTTTTTTTTTTTTTTAAATTGGTATGACCATTTTCTTTTTAAGATCGATGAGACATTTTGCTATGTATACTATATCATGTATCAGGATGTCTTATAATACGGGTCATTTTTACCTGGTTTCTGATTTACCATGTGTTAAATATTTCTTCAAATGCATCCAGTAACACTCTAGTAAGGTTAGACTTTATGTTAGACTTTACTTTTTTTTTATGTCTGTCAAGATGCCTTCATTACAGAAGTAAAGCAATGATGGCTCATATGAACAAAACTTTGAGTGTGGACAGGGTACTGAAAAATGGTGCATTGGCTGAAGCATGCACCTACTTATCTGCTTAGGTAATATCCCCAAGAGCAGCAAGCAAGAACGTCCCAGTCCAGTTACCCAGTGAACAGAAACAAGCAAGGGCCAAACCACAGGACTTGGGGTTTGCGTTAGTGGTACGAAGTGATCATTCCGTACAATTGCATCCAGGGGCCTGCTTGACCCACTTCAACTTATGCTGCCTCATTGATTAGTGCCAGATTTAAATTGTTGTACCATTTTGGTTGGCAAGGAACAAAACTGAAGGGTGAGCCACAAAATTTCAGTCTTCTCTGTAAAGTGGGAGATGGGGAGGGTGGGAGTAAGTTTCTAGTTAAGCAGAAAGGCACTAAAACAAGCAATGAATTAAATGTGGAATTCTCTGTACCTCTTCCTCATAAATAGCTATTCTACCGGCAACTTACCAATTTTTCTGGACCTTTAGTGAAACCTGACAAGCCCTGTCTGACACTGGCTGTAACTACGTACCCACCTAATAGTTTTTCTATTATAAACTTTAAGAAAGTTCAATCTGACACCAAAGACGTGAAGGGTCTTATTTTGTCAAATTGCTTGATGTTTCTGGCTCACAGATGGGGAAACTGGCCAGGAGAATGCATACCTAAGAGGACAGGTAGCAGAGACCTTTGAAGCAAGTGCATTCCAGGCAACTTTATTTCTTTTCCCCCACAGCTTTACCACTCTCACCCTCAACATTTTCGCCTGTTGTTTCAATGTCCTTCTTCACCAGGATCTCCTCTGGTGACACGAGAAAAACAGCATGTGTTTCTGTCTAGAGATCCACTGAAATGCTTCGTTTACTCTTTAAAATATTTTCTTCCATTTTTTAGAATTTCTGTAGTCACTTTTAATCTAAGTTTATAAATCTTATGAATTAACATTGTTGTGTTTAGGAAAAGCCAAGAGACTAATCAGCAAAAAAGTTATTTAGCCTTTTATATTATCATACTTATTAGAAAACATATACTAATATACTTACTTTAAATGAATTCAAACTTGGGCCAGGTACTTAACCTCTCTGAGTCCCAATTATCAAGTCAACCAAGTAGTAGAATAATATCCACTCACACAAATGTTGTGAGGGTTATGTGGCAACATGCAAATGACTAGCCATAGACCCATAGAATAAACATCGAATATCTTCTCCCTCCATTCCCCTTCTTACAATGTGCTTCTAATGCAAGACAAAATAGTTTTGCCTTGTCCTCTTCTATCATGTGTATCAAACTTGGGATGAGGGTGGATACTGAGAATCTAGAGAACAAAAAATGACTAGCAGTGATTGAACCTAAATTCCAGACATCCTTGAAACAGCCCCTCAGTGCAATACACACATTTTTCTCATGTATGTCTTCTTTTCTGAATTGTGCGGTTTGTATCTGAACACACCCGGTACAGTCCCTAGCATAGTTGTGTTCTTTGATGTTTACTTAATGGGTGAACAAATGAATAAATGGATAAATAAATGGACAAATCAAAAGTCAGTAAATTACATGAACCAGGTGCTATGAGGCTTCTTAATCAAATGATCCATTAAGAAACAGTGAACTCACCTCAGTTCCACCTGTTCCACCCCAAAGCATCTTCTTATCCAACTGCAGTCTTGTGGATGTAGTATTCTAAAATTTTAGTCTGAGGCTTTGGACTCAATAAATGACAACATGTCTAAAAGGTCTTGGACTCTTCTTAGCCATGTGATGTGGAACAAAACGCACACACTCTCAGAGGATCAGTTTCTTCATAGATATAATGCATAGTGCTTAACAGCATTCGAAAGAACAAATGAGATAATCATTATGAAAGCATTTTTCTGAACTTCAAAATGCTTTTATAGATGCACACGAGTGCCTCTTGGATTTCTTCATCATGATACCTCAAACACAGCTTGTTTGAACCTAAACTCACAACAAGTCCTCTGTGATATTTGCTATAACTACCTAACTACCTAATAGTGTTTCGAAACTCATGGTGCTGCTCGTGAATACTTTTTTCACCTTTATGTCCCCCACAGTTGTGAGAAACACTACCTACGGGGTCTCCTGTGAGACTCAGAGTGGCAGCACACTCCCCTCACCTCTGGGTTCTCTATCAAGTCCATAAGAAAAGCCTCTTGAATTTTTACTCCTTGAGACCTAATCTTTTTGTACCTTTTAGTTTTTCACATCTATAGCTTTAATACCAAACATAGGACTTATCACATGAGTATGTGGACTTTTTTAATATCTATTTTCTTTTTCTTTTTCTTTTTTTGAGACGGAGTTTCGCTCTTGTTACCCAGGCTGGAGTGCAATGGCACGATCTCGGCTCACCGCAACCTCCGCCTCCTGGGTTCAGGCAATTCTCCTGCCTCAGCCTCTTGAGTAGCTGGGATTACAGGCACGTGCCACCATGCCCAGATGATTTTTTGTGTTTTTAGTAGAGACGGGGTTTCACCATGTTGACCAGGATGGTCTCAATCTCTTGACCTCGTGATCCACCCGCCTTAGCCTCCCAAAGTGCTGGGATTACAGGCTTGAGCCACTGTGCCCGGCCACCTATTTTCTTTTGTTATTTGATTATGCCTCCACTATATATTAAAATAAATGATTGGAGGCATTCACATAAGATAGAATAGAATAACTAGATGAGAGCATTGCATCTAAGAAAGACATAAGGGTAAAAAAGTTCCATATAAAACACAGGTAAATGTAATACAAATTTGATATGTACTTATCCGCAATTCACCCTTCTTTGCTAGCTGAACACTAACTTTCATTTGCCTCCTCCCCTGTATGTGGAAAAGAGCAGACTTCCAGTTCCAGAGTGATGAATACTGGTAAACCTAGAACAATGTTGCTAATCTCATTCCTCTTTGCTGGTTATTGAATTATAAAAAAGCATGGGATGCAGTTTGGTCAGAGACATGAAGACGAGTCTCCGGGTAGGCTCCTCTCCTTCCTTTCAATGTGAGCATGTCTGTTTGTGATAGAACCATCCTGCACCCATGAGAAGAACTCCGGTAACAAAAGCCAACATTTGGAGAAGGAAGCAAGCAAAGAGTGCATCCTTGTTGAGCCAATGAATCAGCATCAGAGCCATGTACTCTCTCCGTACTTCTCGTGTAAGGCAACACCTTCCCCTTAGCTTCTTTACTGCAAGTCAAACAGTTTATCAGTACACACATTCCAAATGTGACATAAAGTTAATACACAAAAATGCATGTGATAATATCCTGAAATATTATTTAAAATGAACAACAAATTAGGCTACAGCAAAGATAGAAATATAATTGGAATTCAATTACTGTAAAATCAAACTATTTGTACAGAAATAGAGCGGTTTCCTTGTGATGAAACAAATAAAGGAATAAACCAGAAAAGTTCTTTCTATGAAGTCTTATGAAGGGGAGAGCAAGTTTTCTATGCTTATCTTTCTTAATGTTCGTAAATGTGCGTCAGAGATGCTATTCAGGAAAATCCCTTCTTTAAGAGACCAGATGATGTTATGAGCAATACCTTAGCTAACTGGTGATTTTGGATGGCTCCAAGGATAATATTTAGCTACTTAAATTCTAGCAGATGGAATGGGTATGTATCCCATATGCAGTGCATGAATAAGAGTTTTTAGCATTTAATGGCAAATGGATACTACAATTTAAAGCTAAATATTCTGGTCAGAACATATAAATACCATTCAGTTTTTCTGTGCTGACTTTAGAGCTTAGCACATAGTAGATGTTCAACATGTAAGTTGAAATTTTACTGAAGAGTCCATAAATGTACTAGATTGCCTCTTTTGCATCCTTCAGAACTCAATAAAAAATGTCATTTTATTGCTGTAATCTTTTCAATAGGTCAGATCCATAGTTGAAAACCTCTAGAGGACATTTCTAGAATCCACAACTATTAGACTATCTCAATTTGCTATTATTAACTGATTTATCTTTATTTATACTGCCAGACTGTCTGCCTCCCAAAGGTTGGACATGTCAACCAGAGTCCCTCCAGAGCCTCCAGATGCCAGCTGATTGTCTAGCTCTGATGATCAACAAATATGCATTGAGAGAACCAACAGTAAAGTACATGAGAAAATGTGTGAGGTTTTATTTGTTTTGTTTTATTTTTAAAATAATAGGTGCCATGGACGGAATTTTGTTACCCAGATATCCATATGCTAAAGCCCTAATCCCCAGTGTGATGGTATTTGGAGATGGGGCCTCTGGAAAGTGATTAGGTTCAGATCAAGCCAGGACAGTGGAGACTGAATGATAATATTAGTGCCCTTATAAAAAGAAACACTAGAGAGCTTACTTCCTCCTTTCCTCTTTACCCACATACACCAAAGAAAGGTTACATGAAGACACAGCAAGAAAGAGGTCTACTGCAAGCCAAGGAGAAACATCAGCAGACACTAGATTGGCCGGCACCTTGTTCTTAGATGTCTAGTCTCCAGAACTGTGAGAACTGAATTCCTAGTGTTAAAGCCATTCAGTCAATGTGCAGCACAGCATTCTGTTACAGAAGCCAGGGGTGCCTAAGACAATAGGGATAAATGGTAAGAATGATGATTAAGAGTGGAGGTGAGGGCAGAGCCACAGAGACTGTAAAGAGCCCAATACAAAATTTAACTATTTCCCAACTTTTCTGCAGAGATTGTAGTTAGGCAGGGCCTGGGCTCTGAGTAGATGAATTCTCCTGCATAAAACAGAAAATAATCTCAATATGCCCCAAGTCGATACTCGGGATATCAGTTTTATTTCCAGTTTGAAGATCACATTAGAGACAGTGGTTCATTATAACTTCCACTTTGGCCACCCATGTTTTATGTTAACATCAGTCATAGTAGTAATAGCTATCACTATTTGCACGTGTGCCCCACACAGACCCTTTACACTTCTGTATCTCATTTCCACACTTTAAAGCAAATGGCATGACAATCATTTATCGGATGAAGAAACACAGGCTAAGAACCCACAAATACCAAGGTGCATCCAAAATATCAGTCTGCTGGCAGATCACGAGGTCAGGAGTTCGAGACCAGCCTGACCAACATGGTGAAACCCTGTCTCTACTGAAAATACAAAATATTAGCCAGGCGTGGTGGTGCATGCCTTTAATCCCAGCTACTTAGGAGGCTGTGGCAGAAGAATTGCTTGAACTCGGGAGGCAGAGGTTGCAGTGACCTGAGATCATGCCATTGCACTCCGGCCTGGGGAACAAGAGCAAAATTCCATCTCAAAACAAACAAACAAAATATCAATCTAGATGAATTTGACTCTAAAACATATATTCACCTACTATCACTGATTCTCGATGACCTCTCCATCCAGTTTTCAAATAAACAGTTTTAAGTGCCTATTGTTTTAAAATAAAGCATTTCTATTTTTCCTGCTATTACAGTTCCTGCTATTACCATGCTAGGACTGTTTCATTAGCAGAAGAATTTCAGGTTTTACCAATTTTAGCTGCTTCTGCAGTGTCTATGCCTCTCCTTTGATGCATTGTTGACTCTAGTGCCAAAATATTCGCACACAAGCCAGTCTGACCTGCAAGCAACTTGCTCATCTAGGTCCAGGTTCAAATCCAGCCTGCAGCATTTGCTCAAAAGGAGCTAAAATACAAAGGA
Source organism: Saimiri boliviensis (assembly GCF_048565385.1). Classification (NCBI taxonomy): domain Eukaryota; kingdom Metazoa; phylum Chordata; class Mammalia; order Primates; family Cebidae; genus Saimiri; species Saimiri boliviensis. The sequence continues at coordinate 108,896,782 of NC_133458.1, forward strand.
CAGACCTTTCAGTTTTCTCCTAGGAGAAAAATTGTCAGTTGCTTAAGGACTTCAGTCATCAGGTCAAAAAGCTTGTGCTTTCTTTCTAGCTATCAAAAAGGAACATTAAAAAATATATATCAGAAAATAAACTCTGCTGAGGTATATAATCAATGCCCCAAGCATCAGTTTATAAGGTGGTTGTAGCTGTGTGGAGTTCAGCAATTTGAAGTTGAGAAAGGGATAATTGCTGCAATTAGGTGGACTTCCTCATACTGATTTTAACAAAAACATCTCAGAGAGAGCTATGAATTTTCTGCTTAATAACTGTAACTATTCCCGTGAAATCTTGTGTTCATTGGGGAACATTTGAATGCACAGACAATGCTCATTAGAGATGAATTTAACACTCACCTTAATTGGGCAATTTAGTATTTCATTAATTTCAAAATGGTAGTAATTTTCCAATATGCATAATTGGGATACACAAATACTGCTATTTTTATCATTGCTGTGTAACATTTGTGAAGCTTAGACTCTTGGAAATGATGTGAAAATATGGGATTAAAATAATACTAATAATTCTTTAAATTGCAATTAAAACAGAATACATATGTAAAGTGTTTGATAAAATTAAGCATTTCTATATACTTTTCCCTAATTGTATATCATAACATCCCTTTCTGACATTAATAGGGCAGTTATATTATCACTACTTTATGAGAAAACAAAATTAGAATCTCAGGCTAAAAAGATAAAATGCAGGAAAAGCAAATGTTCAAGGTTCTTTCCAGTAACACTCTTTAAACGGTGAGATGCGAAGAGCCAGGGAGAAGTTGCCAGGACTTCTACTTCTGAAGCACTTGATATATTCCTAACTCTGAACCTTAGGTTTCTTTTTTTAAAAAAATTATTTATTTTTATTTTTGAGATGGAGTCTCACTCTGTTGCCTGGTTGGAGTGCAGTGGAATGAGCTCGGTTCACTGCAACCTCTGCCTCCCGGGTGCAAGTGATTCTCCTGCCTCAGCCCCCCAAGCAGCTGGGACTACAGGCACATGCCACCATGCCCAGCTATTTTTTGTATTTTTAGTAGAGACAGGGTTTCACCATGTTGACCAGGATGGTCTCAATCTCTTGATCTTGTGATCCACCCACCTCGGCCTCCCAAAGTGCTGGGATTACAGATGCAAGCCATGGTACCCATCCTCAGTTTTCTTGTATTTAAACTTAGAAGCCAGGCATGGTGGCTCATGACTGTAATCGCAGCACTTTGGAAGGCCAGGGCAGGCGGATCATTTGATCTCAGAAGTTCGAGACCAGCCTAGCCAACATGGTGAAATTCTGTCTCTATTAAAAATACAAAAAAATTAGCCGGGTGTGGTGGCACACGCCTGCAATCCCAGCTACTCAGGAGGCTGAGGTGGGAGAATCGGCTGAACCTGGGAGGTAGAGGTTGCAGTGAGCCAAGATAGCACCATTGCGCTCCAACCTGGGCAGTGGAGCAAGACACCATCCCAAAATAAATACATTAATTAATTAATTAATTAACTTAGAAAAATGACTTTGACTTATAGATTTGTTGTGAAAATTAAATGGCATAGTCTTTTTAAAGTATCTGGCAGGGAACTGTTGCCTAATAGAGTCCCCAGATGGCAGCAAGCACTAGGAATAGCAGCGGAGGAATCTGTCCCAATGGATGAGATCATGGTGGAATGAAAATTTTCTGAATATAATGTATTTGTTTCCTTTTGCTGCTGTAACACATTATCACAAACTCTGTGGTTTAACACAATACAAATTTACTATCTTAAAATTCTGAAGGCCAGAAGTCCAAAATGTATTTCACAGGACTAAAATGAAGTTGTCACAGGGCTGTGTTCCTTTTGGAAACTCTGGGAGATAATCCGTATCTTGTCGTTTCCCACCTCTAGAGACTATCTGCATTCCTTAGCTCATGGCACCTTCTTCCATCATCAAAGAAAGCAGAGCAGCATCTTAGAATTCCTCTCTGACTCTCTGCTGTCCTCTTTTATTTAATAAAGACCCTTTGCCCACCCAGATATCCCAGGATAATCTCCCCATCTCAATTTCCTTAAACTAACCACATCCACAAAAGTCCTTTTGCTTTGTAAGTGAATGTATTCACAGGTTCCAGAGATTAGGACATGGAGCTTTTTAATGGGGCCATTATTCTATAAACCAAGTAAAGACTAGCACTAAATTTACTGGTACACACCTTTGCCTATTATTAGAAAGAGATATCTCTGTGAAGACTTCATATTTTTGGGATTTGGATTGCTACTTGTGTAAATAGGAGAATACAAAGTAATGAGAGCACACTTTAAGCTAGGGTCAACAGGACTTAGTTAAAAGACACCCAGGGACCAACTTTATCTTTTGTTCAACATGTGCACAAACCTTGTGGACATAGCAATAAAAAAACTATCCTCTAAGTGTTCATTATGTGAGGCTTAAAAAGAGCCTCATATGTGGATTGGAAAGTCCTTCAAAGGCTTAAGTACTAGGCTTAGTGGAGTAGAACAGAATTCAGCATAAATGAATATAAAATCCTACACCTGAGTCCAAAAATAGTAAAGGTATAATTAAAGAATGAGGGAGATAATACTTCTGCAACAACGATGTCTAAATACAGCATTCTGGCACACACACACAAAATCATACACCTTAGGATTTTCTTTTTGTTTTAAGAAACTCAGTGTGATTCAGAATAGGAAACAAGCAATCAGGTATGTAACTCTTCTAATTGTTTGTACACATTTATTTTATTTAATTCTCATGGTAACTTTATGTCTGAAGCTTTGTACACTCTATTTTACAGATAATAAATTTGAGATTCATGAAAAAACAGTAAATTGACATATCCCATATTTTTCTATCTCTAAACATAACTTGAACCCAGATCATTCTGACTTGGTAGCCTTTGATCTTCCAAATACGTTTGCTCTGGGCAGGGACTGCTATAATATATAGTTAAAATTCTTACTACTGATATAGAAGTATTAAAGTTTGAAAGAGACATATTCAATTATAGGTAAGAGAGCTACTGCCTGGCAACTTAATAAAGAAGGTTCTAGATCATAGCTTTCCAGTAGAGTTTCCATGTGGATAAAAATATTCTTTATCATTGCTGTTCAATAAAATACCCACTGGCCCCATGCAGCTATTAGGCAATTGAAATGTATCTACTGTGTTGGAAAATAGAGTTCCAGAGAGAAACACTAGGTTGAAGTAAACATAAAGTTGATCATGAAGATCGCATTCATCTCTAATATTCTATAGTGCTATAAATTCAGACAGCTTGAGGGTAGTGTTCTGACTATGGTCCCTTTAACCACAAGGAGAAAAAAAGCAAAATTGGAGTACATTTTATCTTATGACAACAGAGCCGTTCCCCCATCTCTGAGTCAAAATGAGGCAGCAGAAATAGATGATAGGTCTGGAAAATGTAAACTGTGAACTAACAGTTATTTCTCAATTTTTTTCTGGTTAATCTGTCATAGCCATCATTCAGATGGAAGAATTCATCTACAGTTTAATTGTGAAATTAATTTGGCTTCGGACCATTCTAAATTCAAGACAATTGGAATTATCGATCCAATGACAGTTTGGTTGGATACAAGTATACCTAACACATATATAATGTCTATTTCCATCATTAAAATATAATGTAAAACTAGGTATTTATAGATTTGGCTAAGATGCAAAAAGCATACTCTATCCTATATCTCCCACTAATTATAACTAGAAACCCTGAACAAAATCAATGTAACAACAATGGAAAAATGCTGAAATACAAAGAAAAGAACTAAGACCTCAGGATTCCAGGAACAAATACAGTAATTTCCTATAGATTTCCTGTTTGTTTGTTTATTCATGTTTATGGTGTGTGTGTGTGTGTGTGTGTGTGTGTGTGTGTGTGTGTGTGTGTGTTGCTTGCTTGTGTGTTTGCTTATTTTGTTCCCATTTGCTATAAGTATATCTCAACCTGGGTGTTAGAAGAATTTACAAGCCAGAACTGCCAAAAAATACACAGAACAAAAACTCCCCACAAAAAACTTCATTTTTACCAGAGGCTGCAGAAGAGTGTGGCCCTACAGGAGGGAACCCTTTAGATTATACCTACTATATATCAGTTGAATTGAATGCCATGTAAGAAGTGCTGTTTCTCCCCACTGACTCAGTAGCTAAGAATAAGTGGAGACCTCTCAACCATCCTCACCTTGCATTTAGCAAAGATAAGCAGAGGGCTGACCTACCTTCTCCACTTACACTGTAGCCAGAGACATGTGGGGCTGAATACTTACTATTATCCCTCCCCTACGTTAGACAAAATCCAGCGGAGTGCCCCTTTCTCACCAAAGTAAAGAGTAAAAAAAAGAACAAGAAGAAGAGAAAGCCAGAGACAGGCATTAAGGGTGTGTCTGAAGTCTTTCCGGAACACTCTATAATCCTCATACTGAAAGTTTAAGACACTTAGCTGCAGCATGGGATAGTCCAGGTTTCAGACTTGTCACGGGGCTGCATATCAACAGGAACAGCAGAATAACACTGTAAGGCTTTGAAAACTAATTTCTCATTTAAGCCATAGACTACAATATGTCCTCAGCCAAAGTGGATTGAATGCTTGATAAAACAAAATATTTTAACAGCATCTAGGTTTATAACATAATGTAATGTCCAAAAAAACCCCTTAAATTGCACAGCATATCAAGAATGTGTTAAATCTCAACTTCAGTAAGAAATATGGCCGGGCGCGGTGGCTCAAGCCTGTAATCCCAGCACTTTGGGAGGCCGAGGCGGGTGGATCACGAGGTCGAGAGATCGAGACCATCCTGGTCAACATGGTGAAACCCTGTCTCTACTAAAAGTGCAAAAAATTAGCTGGGCATGGTGGCACGTGCCTGTAATCCCAGCTACTCAGGAGGCTGAGGCAGGAGAATTGCCTGAGCCCAGGAGGCGGAGGTTGCGGTGAGCCGAGATCGTGCCATTGCACTCCAGCCTGGGTAACAAGGGCGAAACTCCGTCTCAAAAAAAAAAAAAAAAAGAAAAGAAATATGCCCACATCATGATGGCACCGATGTGAGAATTATCTGATAAGAACTTCAAAGCACCTTTCACACAAATGTTCCAACAAGCAATCATGAACACTCTTAAAACAAATTAGAACATAAAAAGTCACAGTAAATGCCAGATAAAACTGAAAATGTTAAAACTAAAAAATACAATAATAAAGTGAAGCAAATCAGTGAACTGGCTAACTAGGTGTATAGAGATGACAGAGGAAAGCATAAGAGATAGCACATCCATAGAAATAATCCAATCTAGACAAAAGAGATGAATAATAATTTTAACAGAGCCTCATGGATCTGCAGGGCAATAACATACAATATCTTACAATCATGCCATCAAAGTTTTAGAAGAAAAGTAGAATTAAGGCTGTGCTGAAAATAAATCAAAGGAATAATAGTTTAAATCCCCAAATTTGGCAAATGACATAAACTTACAAATTCAAAAAGTTGAGTCATTCTTAAACAAGATGAACCCAAAAAAATTTATTCCCAGACACATCGTAATCAAATTTCTTAAAACTAAATACAAAAAAAATATATCAAATCTCAATCTGGAGATGTTGGGGTCTCATGAAGGAAGACCTGAGTTTAAAATGAAGCCATTTGAAAAATAAGTAAAAATTTATAGTGAAGGCCTTCCTAAGCATCTCCATCCATGTGTGCCTGAAGCCATTACCACTGGACTTTACAGTATTATGGGTCAGTAGGTTTGTGATTTCTCTCTCTCTCTCCCTCTCCCTCTCTCTATCTCTCTATTTCGCTCTCTCTCTCTCTCTCTCTCTCTCTCTCTCTGTCTCTCTCTCTCGTTTGAGTTAGCTTTCTTTAACTTTCCTCCAAAAGTACTCACTTTAAACCTATGATCGCCAAGACATTTTTTCCATTTTAGTCTCAAACATTGATAATATCATTCTTTTTCTTTATTATTAAAACCATGCACATTGGCTTAGTCCAATGAAAGTTTGACTGAAGATAAAGGTTTTCTTGTGAGCATTCTACCATCTATTCATTCACCATTTCATTTAATCCTCTCAGTAGCCTTTTAAGTTGCTTTCTGCATATTGCAAGTGACTTATTCAAAGCTCTTATAATTTTTTAGTATTATACAATTATGTGACTCCCAATTTTTCATCCCCATGTGTGTCTTTTACTTGCTTCATACTTGTTCAGAATGACCTCATACACTTGTCATCGTAAAAACCTGCAATATATTACTCATTTTGAACTCTCTACTTGATTTTTCAGCTAAGGTTGTATTTTTCCAGAACCATGTGAAGAGATAAGAATGTGCATGGAAGCAGCCCCAGGAAACAAATGTCAGTAAATGTGGAGGTGAAAATAAATAGAAAGATGCCCATGAAAGATAAAAATATGATCTGTGGACAACTGGGTTTTAACATGCTGGGGGACTCTGGGAGACATTGCAAAATATACCTCAGAGTCACCCTAACTAACGGGTCATCCTATCTAAACTCACCCTTAAATACACGCTGCAATAACAGATGACATTTCTGTATGCCTTCCTTCTTTACATTGAGCATGACGATTCTGAGATTTCTCAGTAGAGGGTTCTGCCAGGGACCATGCAGGATCAGGGAGTTCTCCTGCTGTTGGCAGTGCCATATGGCCACTCAGAAGTGTAGATGTGAGGACGTTGGTGGGGCTCTGCTCTGGCCACATATGCAAAACGCATGGTCTGTCAGTGACCTTATAGCTCCAGGCCAGCCAGGTGATCACATTCTTGTGGCTCCCTCGATGTTGACACAGCACTTCAGGCCTCCTGTCCACTCGGGTACCCCATGCCCTCTTCACACCACCACATATCTGGCCTGTGCCCTAGGATGCTGTTTCCTGCTTGCTCACTGACTGTGGATTAACTCTGGCTGAGGAAACTGAAGAGATTTGCCTATTATTGGGCTGCAATGGCACCTTCTCTAGTGAGGTCAGAATCCCTGCTTTGGGGAAGGGGCTACCTCCGAATTTGTTCATCCTCCTTATTCTTCCACTTGCCCAGTACATTATAGAGTGTCCTTATCGCTTGCAGTTTCTCTTTGGTCAAATTTGAATGAGTGGACTTCCATTGTTCCACAGCATGCATTTTGTAGCTTGATTGCAACTAGACCAATCTAACAGAGAGATACGTGGTCAGCCCTTTGGCTGAGGGCTGCTCCTGAGGTGTGGAGCTGGGTACCCCCCAGAACTTCTGGCCTGGTCTGCAATCAAGCTGTGTTTTTAGAAGCTTCCCTTGGAAGTCAGTGCATGGAGTCATGATTGCCGGGATATATGGGCGGCACAATGACAGAAGTCTTCCCAGTTCGGCCCTTTGCACTGGGTCCTCATCCACAGCTAAAGGTGGTGTGCTTGGTAAGGACAGTGATGGAGGTCAGAGTGATAAGGAAGGCACAGTGTCAGAAAAGCTATTCTAAGTAGTCTCTTAATCACTATCTTTCTCATATGCATTCAGGGGCCAGATAAGGAGCAGACACACCAGGGCTTCTCGTGCTCATTTATCCGGAGGAGAGTTAAAAAGTGGAAAGCATGGCCTCTAGAGACGGATCTGGGTTTTAATTTCGGCTGAACCATTTATAAGTTTTGTGATCTGAGCCATTCTTAGATTCTTTTCTCATCTGCACAATGGAGATAAGTTACCCTACCTCGCAAGATTAAATTAAATCACACAAAGAGCTGTGCATGTTCACACATTGAAGAGATGGTTCTCCACACCCAATGTATTTTTCAAATCCTCCTGTGCTATTCATGTCTAATGCAAAAGACGCATATGAATCAGAGTCTGCTGCAAACACAGAGTGCTAAAGTTAGACAGAGAATAATGAGACCAACTCCACTTCCAGAATGAACTGGTAGAGGGGTGGACATGCTCAGAATGACTTCTGTGGAAAATGATTGGAGTGGCAGAAGCTACAGTGGAGGGGACTATTTTGCCTCCAGAAATAACGATTACCAATTGCATGCTGCTTAAAATGGTCAAGCACACTCTGCAAACTTTCTGGAATAGATTGTAAGACTTGTTAGCCAGAAGTGGACATCCTAGAGTCATGATTGAGTTCCAGTTGAGGGTGTATGAGCAGAATCTAGAAAAAAAGTACCAAATGAAGGTAAGTTTAATCTCTTTGTGACTGTGGTTGTTACTAATCCCATAGAAAGTCGGAGCTGGAACAAGAGTGTCACGGTGTAGCATGTATGGTGGTCTGGAGCTCTGCCTAAGTTAACTGCTAAACAAAGCACATAGAGTTCTACTTGATTTCAGTCAAGAGAGACAATCCTTTTACCCTTTTTATAAAGATGCACTTTAGAGACCCTTCCAGTCTAGCCCTGTTATTCACACATATATTCTGAATGACGGGATCATTCCAGACACTTGCGGTCAAGCTCTTACTACCAGAAAGCAAAAGCTAAGAAAATAGCCTTTTCGTTCACAATGTTCTATTAAAGAGGCTTATTTCTATTTAATATCATTATACTTAATATTGAAATGAGGGTGATTTATCAGGACTGTGTTGGTTGGCACTGAGCAAGTCCTTACTGCCTACTCGTTCTGTGCCATGCACAGTATGCGGTCCCAGACATGCAAAAGTGAATGAGACTCATTGTCTGAAGAAAAGGATAAACTACTTGAAGAAAAGGATAAACTAACAACAGTAACAAGGGGGTACACATCAGGCATTAAGGTAGTTCACAAAATATCAATAAGAGAGCATAACGATATAGAGGACTCTTTAGAGAAGCTGTCACAAATGTCATCTACATTTATGGAGCAGAAATAATCTCAGGTAGACATTTCAAAGCTCTGAATTTTTGCTCTTCAGCATTGTGATGGTTAATTTCATACATCAATTTGGAGGGTGTTTTGAATAAAATTAACATTTAAATTGGTGGATATTGAGCAAGTAGGTTGCCCTCTATAATGTGAGGGGGTCTCCTCCAATCAGTTGAAGGCCCGAATAGAACAAAAGACTGATCCCTTTGAACCAGAGGAATCTTCAGCAGATGACCTTGGGACTTCATCTGCACAAGCAGCTCCCCTGGGTCCCCAGCTTGTCACCCACAATGCAGATCTGGACTTGCCAGCCTCTGTAATCACATAGCCAATTCTTTATAATGAATTTCTCTATAATTGTGTGTGCATGTGTGTGTGTGTGTGTGTGTGTGTGTGTGTGTGTACACATACACATTCTATTGGCCCTGTTTCTCTGGCACGAGCTTCTACATTTCATTTAGGTAGTATGGAGAGGAATAACAGTCATGTATAACATAGACAGGTGGTGTGGAACTTCAAAAAGCTGTAGCCATTACACAGAGGATTTCAACTCACAAGATTGAAGGTTCCAGAAGCCAAGATTGCCCATGACCTCAATGCTCTGTCAAAGGCTTTTGTTCAACTAAGGATAATTGGAGCCTTTATCTCCTTAGGTAATTTTCCAGGCAATATGGATTGTCCATTTAGTTGAAAGTGGATGATTCCCTACTAATCAATTTTTAAATTGTTCATTTCTAGGGCAAATTGTGTATATGACACATGTGGAAAAGAATTTTCAAAACAGGTTGGATAAAAAGCAAAGTTACAGAATAATGCTCGCAGCATGGTTCTGTTAGACAAAGCCCCAGACCTCCTAAAACCAAACAATAGACTGCTTAGAGATGCATATATTTCCTGTGGGGGAAGGAGAGCAAAGAAAATGGGGATAATTAAGATAAAATAATGATAGTGTTTCTGTTTGTTGGGGAGAGAGGAAGAGCAGGCAGGAGGCTGCAGCAGGAAAGTAATTTTCTTTTGGTTTCTGAGTCTTATTTTAGCATAGTTCCTGGAAGAGAGTGTGTGTGTGTGTGTGTGTGTGTGTGTGCGCACCTGCTCGTGTGTGTGCACGCGCGTCCATCTAAATTCTGTTCATAGAAACAAAAAGAAAAAATGATACATAGGTAATGTACTTCATGATTTCTTGCTCTGAAACAATTTGAAGTCTGATACAGGAATCTAGAAAGAAAATAACAATAAATAGGTGCTCTTGTTCTCACAATTCATTCAAACAGTGGCTGCCTGCACGCATTAGTATAATGTTTAATTTGTTAAAGGCAATCTCCAGCCTCTGTCTGAAAATATAAATTACTAAGATTCAGTCCTTTGCCAACATATCATGAATAAATGGTGAGCAATAAGTAGAAAGCATTGAATAAAAAGGCACATTTTAAAATGCAGTCCATTCTAACGTGACACAACTGGAAAGACGGTTCTTTAATAGCACATTTCATATTATTAAATTTGGAATGGTCTCTTAAAACCAGAAACATCACAGAATACGACAGAGAAAAGATCGAGGGACTAAGCATCAATACCATCTTGCTGGGCACATTTTCCTTCACTGTCAAATGCAGAGGGCCCTGCTTTAAAGAGGCAGCTCTAGCATGGGCAAGCACAGGCCTCTGCCCTCCTCAGTCATGCGTCACCTGTAACCCTATCAAGATGTGACCTACGGCACCTTACTTCATTTCTTTCTTTCTTTTTTTCTTTTTGAGACAGAAGCTGGCTCTGTCAGCCAGGCTTGAGTGCAGTGGGGCGATCTCGGCTCACTGCAACCTCCGCCTCCAGGGTTCAAGCAATTCTCCTGCCTCAGCCTCCAGATTAGAGTAGCTGGCACTACAGGCATGCCCCACCATGACCTGCTAATTTTTGTATTTGTAGTAGAGACGGGATTTCACCATGTTGACCAGGCTAGTCTTGAACTCTTGACCTCAAGTGATCCACCTGCTTGGGCCTCCCAAAGTGGTGGGATTACAGGGTGTGTCACTGCATATACAGCCCTTATTTCATTTCTTTTAGCCAGGAGTTCCCCATCAGTAAATTGAGATGATAATAAATGCCTTGTTATGAGGGCTTTTAACAGGATTAGAAGTGAAAAGACACATAATAGAAGGTAAAAAAAAAATCCATACAAATGTTAATTGTTGCTGTTATAAAGTATGCCTTAAGGCCAAACAACTATTGTGTTGAATTTACAAAAGGAATAATCCTTCATAAATGTGATAGAAAGTGCCATAGGAAATGTGTTAGTCTGGGTTAGTACATGGTAACTGTGTTAGTCTGAGTTCTCCAGTGAAACAGAATCAAGGGTATATGTATCTGTGAATTCCCCATATCTTAGAATTTGGCATCTGTGGATTCTGCCAACAGCAAATAGAAAATATTTGGAAGGAAAAAAAAAACCCAGATAGCGTGTCTGCATTGGACATGTATAGACTTTCTGTCTTGCCATTATTTATTTAAAAATACAGTATAACAATGCTTTATATAGCATTTGCTAGTAGGTATTAATAAGTAATCTAGAGATGATTTTAAGTATATGGAAGAACACGCACAGGTTATATGCAAATAATTCACCATTTTCTATAACAAACTTGAACATGTATGGATTTTAATATCCATGGGGGTTTTGGAAACAACACCCTGCAGGTATCAAAGGACACGTGTGTGTATGTGTGTGTGTGTGTGTACAAAGAGAGAAGGAAAGAGAGAGAGAGTCACATAGAAAGAGACAGAGAAATTGATATACTATAAGAAATCGGCTGGCACACTTACAGAGGTAGAGAAGTCCAACATCTGTAGTCAGCAAACTGGAGACCCAGGAGAACCCGTGGTGTAGTTTCCGTCTGAGTCCAAAGATCTGAGCACCAAGAGAGCTGATGGAGTTCTAACTAGTCCAAGTCTGCAGGCAGGAGAAGACCAGTGACCTAGATTGAAGACAGTCCAGTGGACAGAAGGAATTCTCTCTTAGTCTTTTATTCTAGTCAGACCTCCAAAGGATTGAATGAGACCTACCCACATTGAGGAAGGCTATCTGCTTTACTCAGGCTACTGATTCAGTTATTAATCTCATCCAGAAACACCTCACAGAAGCACCTAGAAAGAATGTTTCCAAGTATCTGGAATCCTGTGGCCCCATCAAACTGATATTTAAAATGAGCCATCATAGTAGATTAGTGCTCTGAGACACAGAGACTATCAGGGGTGTCTTGAAGGTGACACATCTTTGCTCTTTGTTGACCTTCAGTGGATATCCTGAGTGTCTCCTTTCCTCAGACCTCTTGCTCTCTGCTCCCTGTGTGTTCGTGGCTAATACTCAGCCCTTTTAACTACCAGGTTCCAGTCTGGGCTTTGCCACCGGTTGGCCACAAAACCTTACATAAGTCCCTGAGTTTCAGTTTTCTCTTCTGACAGGGATTTCTCTGCAAAAAGTTGCTTTGAGAGCCAAGGGATACTTGTAGAATAGAAAGCATTTTGAAAATTTTAAAAAACAAAAGTAATAATAATATGGTGACTGATAAAAATAACTAAAATCATATTATGTTAAATAAATTAGAGCTCCATTAGAGACAGCATGTAAGTTTAATACATACTTTAAGATTTTGTGATTAACTGGGATTCTCATGATTGGTGACCCTATAAGTAAACACATAAGTTTACCACAGGAAATTACAGCTACACACACAGCACAACAGACATGACACTGAGTTAACCAAGCCATCCAACAGAGTAAATAACCATTTTATTTCATGCTACTAATTTTCTTGTAGTTTGAATTATTCCAAATAGTAAGGAGACAATTTTGCTTAAGAACTTTATTAGGCCTAGAAGAATTTGTTTCAGCCTCCTGAAGAAGATTCCAGATCCTAAATGGATTAATTAGATATTTACGACAGGGATGGCGCAGACAACAGCACGTTAGTCCACACAGTGACCACTGCACCATCCCAGCACGCAAAAGCTGAACACAGCTCCAAGGATGCTTCAGGATAATGTAGTCCTAAGGTTTCAAAGAAGTCTTTCCTTCTTCAAATCAGAAACTTCTCTGATTTAGCATGAGCTGTCATGCCTAGTATTCCTTCCTTACGCTTTCTAGATACCCAGCCCTTCCAGCGTCCCCTAGTCACCTGCAAGACATGTGTGACTCCAGAACCTTAGTGTGAAGCCTCTGTGTGAATATAGTCAAAAATCCCGAGGAGGTCGGTATGGAAGAATAGAAGGAGGGAAGCATGAATGAATAAACAGATGGGAGGTTGGAGGGATGGAAGATGGAGGGAAGGACGTATGGAAAGATAAGGGAATGTGAGGAAGGGCGGAAGGAAGGATAAATGGATGAACAGATAGAACAATGGAAGGATGGTGGATTGGGAAGATTGGAGGAAGGAAGGACAGAAGGATAAAAGTAATGAAGAAATGAAGGATGACAGGTTGGGAGGATGGAAGGACGGAAAGATGACTAAGAGATAAACCTGGGATTTACTAGGCTATGGCATGCCACCTGCGGCAGCTGCTGCAGGCATGGGTATTTTCTTGTAGTCAGTAAGGGCCAACTACTTATTGGGCAATTGAGCTAAGCACCTTATATTTATTATCCTAAGCAATCTTGTGTAATAGTTATGGTTGTTTTTCCTAATCTTAAAGAAGCACAAGCTTTGGGTTACTAAGCAGGAGATCTGGAATATGTCTCTGTGTCTGTCTAACCACAAAGCCTGTGCTCTTAACACACTCTGCGGCCACACAGGATAGAGTTCATCAGTTTAGAAAGCAGTCGTCATACTGTTTAAAGGCAGAAAGTTTGCCTCTCATCTCTGAGCATAGTTAGAACTATTATTCCTGTCTTGCAAACAAAGGTTTGGTTTCCTTCTCACGTTTGCCCTGCAGAATCTTTGTTCAAACAACACCTACACTGAAGCTTTACTAGAGCTACTGTCAAAGGCTCTTTCACTTGAGGCCCAGTAGTTTATAATTACTGCTTATTTATTGCGAGTCAGACACTGTATTTTACATGCATAGCGCTAATTTGACTTTCACGCCACGCCAGTTAGGTAGCTGTGATTGTCATCTCCATTCCTCAGATGAGCAAATTGAGCCTCAGGAAGTTTGTGTCCAAGGTTCACACGGTTAGTAAATGACACATCCAGGATTCAAACACAGGTCTTGTCTTTCCTGAGGTCCATACCCTAACTCTTGAATCTAGAGAGATAATAAAGTAGTAGGAGAGAAATCATTGGTGTGAGTGATAGATAAAGTCCTCCCTCCACCACACCACCAAGATCTTTTCAGTTTGTCTCCAGTATCGCCACATGGAGATAATTTATCCCAATAGTGAGTCTGTGGTAGATTGCCAACTTTACTAAAGTGGCCAGCAGGGTCATCCAGTGCCCTGCTTTCCTCTCAGTCAAAGCCATCTTTGTTTCCCGTAAGAATGCCATTTAGATATCACTGCAAGAGATGAACGTGGGTCCCGGAGAGTGGGATACCTGAACATTTTTTCTCTCACTGCCTGCTGATAGATTCACATGAGTAAGCCCTAATGCTTTATGATTTGTTTAATGAAGGCCATTTCCAAGGTCCTGATAAGCACTAGCTGCCTTAGCAAACCTAGTTTCTAGACTGTGGTGACCTCCTGCAAGGCTTGCCCTCCTTCCACTGTGTTCTACTCTTTCTAATCTAATGTCAGTAAGACAATGGATCACTACACTTGAAATACTTTATCTTCCTTTATGTTCAGAATCAAAGACAGAAACCACAGTCAGATAGGAATAAAAATGTCAGTGCTGTCAAGGATAAAGGTGGTCTGGAAAATGAGACTTAGTATCAGGCCAAAGCAAATGCTTCCTTTTTCTCCCCTAAAGTGGGTCATGGGACCAGTACTCAAGGTTAGTGAGATACTACTAGGATATGAACAGCAGACAGTAAACCAACCAGCTTCCCTGAGGACCGTGACTGACTTAGCTTCTTGTTGTTGTTGTTATTTTACTTTTTTTTTTTTTTTGAGACGGAGTCTTGCTCTGTCGCCAGGCTGGAGCACAGTGGCACAGTCTCGGCTCACTGCAACCTCCGCCTCCTGGGTTCAAGTGATTCTTCTGCCTCAGCCTCCCAAGCAGCTGGGACTATAGGCGTGTGCCAAATGCCCGGCTAATTTTTGTATTTTTAGTAGAGATGGGGTTTCACCATGTTGGCCACTAGGCTCTTGATCTCTTGACCTAGTAATCCACCCACCTCGGCCTCCCAAAGTGCTAGGATTACAGGTGTGAGCCACCGTGCCTGGCCAGACTTAATTTTTATCTAACAGACTAGAGAAAACATACTAGAGAAATGTTATCTAGAGGCATGATTCCTTCTGTCAGGCAGATTGGAGAGAAAGTAAGTGGGAGAGGATATCATACATATGAAGGGACTTTTACTCCAGACCCTTCCAATATGTAACCACCCCTTCTGTGTGGAAAAAAAAAATGAGAGGCTAGAAGAAATGACAGACCCTTCCTTCTGAACACTTTCCTGAGAAGGCAAAAATGATGGCAAAAGTCCTCCAGAACCTCCCCAGAGTATAGAAACATTTGATAAAACTCCTAAAGCAAGGACCAGCACAGAAACATGAGGAGAGGGAAAGATGTTACCTCCATAGGCACTGATGTGCCACTGAACAGCTTCTTGTAAATACTGTCTCTTGAATAGCCAGATATGGTCTTTCCTTTAACCCTAGTGCCAGAGAACTCTGAGCTACAGACTGGCTGTGGACAAAAAGACGTGTCACGCCTTGAGCCTCATTTCGTCCTGCTAATTGTTTTAAGGTATTCTCCGAACACAGGTGTATCTTCTCCATGTCTCTCTGCATAGGGTGCATATTAAATAAAGTTTACCAGAATTTCCAAATCTAACATTTTTCTATTCTGCCTATTCCTGTGGTTTCTGTCAGAGGACTGTAGTGATGAAACACCGGCGCTGAAGGATGAGGCAAATACACTTTTAATTTGCATTTTTGGAAGATCATATACAACACATCTAGATTTTGTGCATCACCCATAATCTGAATATGCCAATAATTTATTACCTGCACAGATCCACTGAAAAATCTATATGGGAAATAGGAAATGTGTTTTTCTGCTCTAGCAGCAAGAAAATCAATCTGTGGCTGCCTGACAGATTCTGATCGTGCAATGTAGGTGTCTTTAATCAGAGAAGTCTCATGAAGGTAGAGCAGAGTGTGTTGGAAAAATAAAGAAAGAAACTTGGGAAATAGAACAGTTCCGAGAAAATAGTGGCCTTCTAGCATCCCTGACAGCTGTGATGGACTCGAGAGTCCTGTGCTCAAACCCTAACTCAGCCACTTACTCAGAGTATTAACTGAGTATGTTCACCACACAATGCTTCAGTTTTCTCATCTATAAACACTTAGTATTGTTTTCTACTTCATATGGCTTTCTGATGATGACATAATGCTTTATAAATTCTTCAACAAGATCACAATGAAAGGTTGTGAATACATAGTAATTGGCACAAAGTAGCTATTAAGTCCTTTCTACATATCAAAACTTCTTCAGAAATGATTTCTTCCAAAGCAAACTCCTCTTTGCTTAAGAATTCATTTTCTCATTTATGGTAACGTAAGAACCTTGGAGCTAGTCATCTGTTCTAAAGCTATTTAACATTTTTCTTCTCTATCAGTATCTAGCTCCACCAACTCTCCCTAAGCTGCATAGCAGCTAAATCATAAACCTGGGAGGTTCAATTTTTACAATTCTTTTCAATGACCAGAGAAGCACTTCATGATAGAAACATGAAGTCATAGTGTTGTGGAGAAAACCAGGAATCAGCATCAGAGAAGCTGGCTGGAAATACAGCCCTGTCTACCCAAAACATATGCCTAGACATATTCACCTGTCTGCTTGACCCTTCCGGTGCTTTTGAGCTCAACAGCACAGTACATAGTTCACGTTGTTTCAAATAATAAGAAAGATGTTATCATCCTTTATATATTCCATAATGCTATATAAATATTGACAACCATAATCTATCTGAATAAAATTTAACCTAGAAATGATAACGTTCATTCTTTGACATGGGAGGTATCTAACTGCTCCTTTCCACATATTGTGTAGGATACATATATATAAAGAAGAAATTAGCATATTCACGACTCCTGAAACTTCATTATTGCTTGGATCTTTGCCAAGAGGAAAGGAAAATAGGAGATAGAAAAGAATTTGTTTTATATTAAAAACAAAACTTCCTCAGGCAGCGGTAGAACTGACAGGGAAGGACTCTTTTTAATCTGTATGTTGCCTCTGACGAAATACAGGAATAGTCTATAAAAATGAATTAGAGAAATGAAAATGAGAGTTCTGCCTGCTTTCAGGAACCAGATATAAAGATAAAATTAGTGGAAGAGGCAGATATAAATGGGACCAAGACATTGTTTGACAATTCATGGCAGATGCCAGGGGCACATGCCCATCTAAAGCTGGCCCCTGTGGATGTGAGCTCAAGCCATAGGCAGAGCAGCCTTTCTCTTTCTAAGAAAAGCTGAAAATGTTGATTAGTAATATTTAAATGGTGGTATAAACTTAGACACACAAACAATATATTTTAATATCAGTGTAAATGTTAAAAAATGAAACAGGAAGGCAAAACCATGGTGTCTGAGGGATAGATGTAGCCTCTGTCCTAGATCATAATGAATACAGAGCATGATCAAGGACTACCTACTTGAAGTCCCACTATTATGCTAATAAGAGAAGAACAATTAATATACAAATAAGAGTGGGTGAATGCAACTGCATGTGTTTCCATGTATATATCTATGCTTAAGATTATCATTTAACTAAGAGCAATCTCACAGCTTATTTGGGTTTTCCCAGATGGGCAATTTTTTTGACTTTGGAAAGAATACATATGAATGTTCAACCTCTTTGGGTTGCAAGAAAAGAAGACCTTATTATCCTCCCTTGGAATTAAGAATTATATGCCCTGTTTGCGCAGCCCAAGTAAACAGGATAAATCAATGTCTAAACTGTGTGAATCAGTTACTTCCCCTCCATAGAACTGTAAAGATATAAAATAGAAAAGCATGTCTCCCACCATGCTCTAAATTGGGTCTGGATTGTCCTCCTGCCACTGGAGGTCCACAGATGAAAGCACCATGAATCCTCCCTTTATGCACACAGATATTCTCAGAATATTTTTCATATCATGTAGGTGTGGCAGGTGCAATAATTTAGACCTGTGCTCTCCCATTTAGCAGCAATATAAATTAGGGAAAAAATTAAATTATATTACCAAAAGTTTAAAAATAATACTTTCTCTAAGTAGATGGTACAGCAAAAGACTACAATAATAACTTCCCAATTGAGGAATAACCATGCTTAATTGACCTCTGCCACCCAGATGTTTCAAGAGTAAAATCTGATAGTATCACTGGAGAGTCCAGAATTAACTGGTTTCTTGCTTTCTTGCCCTTCCAAAGGTGAGATTCACTTCAGGCATTCCCACAAGTTTTTAGTTTCTGACAGACATTTTAGAGTCTGCTGAGACTCAATTCCATATCAATACAGACATACCCATGGTATCGAATGAGAAAGCAATAAAGGCTCCAATCAATGCCAAATATGATTAGAAAAGTTCAATAAAATAGAATACATATTATAAATATGTAAAAATTAATACCGTCATGATGAGCCCCATCTGGCTGGATGGAATATATGAGATCTCTTTCACTATAGCAAGTCATGTTTAAAATACTTCAGGATATACTGTGAGAAGAATGCATAAACTACAAAATAAGATTGTAAAACTTTACAAGTGGACATAAAAGTGACTTGGATATCTGAAGAAACAGAGCATTTTCATGAATGAGGTGATCAAACACCAATGTTTCAAAGCCAACGTATATACCTTAATGAAATACTAGTCAAAAATCCAAAGGAAAATACTTTTGTCACCTAGCAAATTGTTTTTGGAAGTCATCTGGAAGAGTGAAAGTGAATGAATGAAAGAGTAGTATTAACATTTAAAGCAAATGGCATAAATAATTATATATTGAGGCATATATACTGTATATAAACTATGTTATAACATTGTGATGTTATCATCAAAATGGAGTTTTGTATATTTATATACTTATTGTGAACACAATTAACAACTGCATGCAACTGAGACATATCAGTAAATGAATCCAACTGCAAAATTTTGAGAAATCAACAAATATTTGGCCATGGTTATTTACAGACAGTGACTTAAAGTCAAAATTCACAGATGAAAGCAGTCCTGGTCCTTGAATATGTTCTAAGTAGCTGTTGCTTCATGTTGATTCTTCTGTAATTAGCCATGGTGATAGTGATGACTCAAACACTGAACCAAAGTTAAATGGTTCCGTCGTGACGGCATTTAGAATATTAGTGCGATGTGTTTAACTCCTGTCTCTGGTATTGTATGCTGAAGTGCTTCCAATTTTACTCCACCTGTTCTGTCTTATGCCCTTTCCCACGATGCTAGTTGCTGAAGGTTACCTTCCTTCATACATAGTAAGTCTAACTAGGGACACACTAAGTGTTCAGTGTTGTTGATTCTGTGACATTTTCCCCTTCTCATTTCTGCTTCTCTCCCACTCCTGTGTGATGTATTCCTGTTACACTGTCTCTTCAGTGTCTAGGCATCTTAATCCTCTTCTGTTGATTCACTAACAAGTCTAGGATCACTCTAACCATGTAGACTTGTTAATTCTGCAAGTATTTATTAAGATAAAACTTACAGTTTGAAACGCAGGCAATTAATTCCTGCATTAACTTTAAATGTTGAAAAGTATGTGTTGTAGGAAGTCTGTTTATTTAAAAACTGGATAAATAATTGCCTAATAGCACATTATATTTTTTACAATTAAATTAATTTTTTTATAGAATTAAGAATTGTTTGTTTTTAAAAACACAAATTAAAAGAGTGTGATGTTTATGAGTTCACAATATGCATATATGATCACTGATTGAGTTAATCTCATGGGTATAGCACATCCAGTTGATTGTTAGGAAAACTTGCCTAAGCCTAACCAATTGACTAAAAGACATAAAGAAATAATCAAAAGTCCAATAATTTCTTAATATAAAAATGCTTGGAAGATGGCCGTCTAGACGTAGCCAGGAATAACATCCTACACCAAGGGACAGGGACATCTGAAAGACGAGTGCACTCCTAGCAGATATTCAGTAGGAAGGCATTGACAGCAGCAGATAGAGGGAAGACACAGAGCACAGGCTGAAGGTGGAAGAGGCTGGGAACCCTGAATGGGGCTACTGTACACCAGGACTCATTCCTGGCCCCCTAAGACTCCTGCAGTGGAAATGAGTTGACCAGACAAAGAGCAACTCGTTCTCACCATGGGCCTTGGTAATTCTGGCAGTGGGAAACTCCCAAACACCACAGGCACTTGAGTTGGCAGGAAAAAGTACTTTAAGGAGTGGTAACAGCAGATCTTCAGCAGATGCAGAGCCCAGAGGGTTTGGTGCAGGTCAGTTATCTCCTGGGGACCCACATCATAGCTCCTGTGCTGGAGGACTGCCTGATGGCAGAGTGCTCCAGCAGAGCAGCCCCTGTGGGCATGCACGAGCCCACCCACGCCCTCCCAGCCACTGTGGCCTCCCCCATGCTGCTTCATCTGCAGGCACTTGCCCATGGCGACCCCCAGCGTTGCTCTGTGAAAGCATGTGTGCATTGATGGACCTAACCTTTCCCTCCCCACAGGCATACTGTACATGTGCACCCTGTAGTGCCACTGCTGCAGGTGTGAGTGCACCCTAAACCCCCACCCCCATGCAGCACCACCAGTGATGTGGGAGTGTGGGTCATGATGGTGCCTGCCAGACCTGCCCCCAGCAGCACCACATCCCTGCACTGACACTGACGCCACAAACTAGACAGGGGAAAAAGGCAGACCACCCCAGACCTGAGCAGCCATGACCACCAGCCTAAACACTCAAAGACATACAGTCCTGTGTCTACCAGTCCCCCACTCCTATGCTAATACCACCACCAGCATGAACACACACAGTCACCAGTGGGGGCTCCCATTCCCCCAAGTCATGCTGCCCCCACTGCTGCTGTGAACGTCCACACAGAGGCTGGCACCCTAGCATCCACTAGCACCCTGCCCAGTTGACAAGCATGTACCCTTTTTTGTTGCCACTGCTGCTGCTGGCACATGCCAACAAGGACAGGTTCCACTGCCACCGCCCTATGAAGTACTTTGGCCACACCTATCGAAGTGTTATGACCGGTAATCCAGGAGCAACTGCCCTTCCAGTGCAGCAGGTTTCTAATCTCTAGGGCCCAGAGATAAAAGCCAGGACAAGAACAGTACCCCAGAGTTAGAGCATGCAGTTCAGGCGCCCTCCGCTAAGCCATGGCCCCCTAAAATTTTCCTTTCACAATGGCAGTCAACTGAATCTGTCTTAAATCACAATCAAACTCTTAAGGTCATCAAATAAAATAAAAATAAAAAATTCTCATCCAAAGGACAGCAACTTCAAAGATTGAAGAAACATGAGACCATGAAGATGAGAAAGAACAAGCATAAGAACTCTGAAAACTCAAAAGGCCAGAGAGTGTGTTCTTTCTTCCAAATGACTGCACTAGTTCTTCAGCAAGGATCCTCAACAATGTTGAGCTGGCTGAAATGACAGAAACAGAATTCAGAACATGAATAGGCACAAAGATCATCCAGATTCAGGAGAATAAAGAAACCCAATCAAAGGAAGCTAAGAATCACAATACAATAATACAGTAGCTGACCGACAAAATAGCCGGTATAGAAGAGAATATAGCTGACCTGATAGAGCAGAAAAACACTCTGCAAGAATTTCATAATGCAATTTCAACTATTAAGAGCACAGCAGAGCAAGCCGAAGAAACAATCCCAGAGCTTGAAGACTGGCTTTCTGAAATAAGACCGTCAGACAAGAAGAAAGAAAGAAGAATGAAACAAAATGAACAAAACCTACAAGAAATACAGAACTATGTAAAGAGACTAAATCTGTGATTCATTAGTGTCCCTGAAAGAGGTGGGGAGAATGGAAGCAACTTGGGAAACATGTTTTAGGTCATCAGCCATGACAGCTTCCCCAACCTCATTAGGGAAGGTAATGTTCAAATTCAGGAAATGCAGGCAACTTCTGCAAAATAAAGGGATGGAGAAAAATCTAACAAGGAAATGGAGAAGATAAAAAAGCTGATGGTACATTCCTAATTTCAGACAAAAGAAACTTTGGGCCAAAAAAGACCAAAAAAGACAAACAAGGGCATTTTATAAAGGTAAAGAGTGCAATTCAACAAGAATTATTCAAATACCCAAAATACATATACACCCAACATAGAAGCACTTAGTTTCATAAAGCAAGTTCTTAGAGACTTTCAAAGACAATGGCATATTGGATAAAGAAAATGTAGATATACACCATAGAATACTATGCATGGACTAAAGAACAAAATCATGTTGTTTGCAGGAACATGGGTGTAGCTGGAGGCCATTATCCTTAGAAAATTAATGTGGGAACAGAAAACCAAATTCCATGTGCTCTCACTTTTAAATGGAGCTGAATGATGAGACTACAGAGACACAAAGAGGGGAAAAAATCGATACTGGGGCTTACTAGAGGGTGAGAGAAGCAGTAAAAATAACTATTGGGTGTTAGGCTTAGTACCTGGGTGACAAAATAATCTGTACATCAAAGCCTGTGACATAATTTTAACTATATAACAAACCTGCACATGCATCCCTGAACTTAAAACAAAAGTTTCTTTTTTTTTTTTTTTAATCTGACTTTAGGCAAACTGGTTTAAAGAGGGCAAAATAAATATGAATATATAAAGAAAAAAAGACATTTGAACAACGTAATGGCATTCAAAATATAAAAATTGACAGTTTATACACTAAACACTAAACATGGTTCAAAATACTAATGCAGAAGTTTACACAATTTAAAGTGAACCAAATAGTTTGTGACCCAAAATTACATGCACAACATGATTTTCCAAACAGAAAAGAAAATGCAAACACATAATGCAAAAGATTCTACCTTTGAAATATTAAAAAGTTTGGTTAAATAAAAATCAAACTTAATTTTTAAAAAATAAACATAATATTTAAATGTAACAATTATTTCAACATTATATAAAGAGAGCATAGAAATTAATAAAATCAACTGTAATTTTCAGTAATAAGTAGGCAAGTTAAATTGATATAATACCAAAGACTAAAATACTTACAAATTATTCTTGCAATTTTTAAATTTTAAGTAGCATTTGAATGTACTCAAATCTCTTCATCTCTATTATTACTGCTTAATTCTAGGATTTTTTTTTTAAATTTTAAGCTCCATGAAGGCAGGAGTTTTGCTGATTATAATCAGTGCTGTATCACATGTTTGGAAGGATGCTATTCACAGAGCTGTCTTTTTTCCATGTTTGTTGGATTAAAATAAACATCTTTAGAAACATCTCATCAAGTGGGGTATACTTTATACATCAAACACTAAACATATTTCAAAATAATGCAGAAATTTTACACGACTTAAAGTTAATGAAATAGTTTATGACACAAAATTCTATGTCTCACTGAGTGTATGTTCTTACTCACTTGATCTATTTTCATCTTCTAAAAAAAACTTTCTGAAAAATGATAACAAGAAAATCTATGAGAAAAAAAATGCTGTTAACACCAAAATACAATTAGCTAGGCAGACTACTGTCATTGCACAAGGGCAATAATACAGTAGACTTGGAATAGTCTCAGTTTCTGCCAGAACTCATAAACTATACCAGCTATGCGTTGCTCCTAGCAAAAGGTTTTCAAGGTAACACTCTATATCCTTGTTATACAAAGTGATCGGCAAATGTGACAGTCTCCTGATCTGTACCATCTTGGAGCTTCTTAAAAATGTGTAATCTCAGGCCCACCCAGAACTAATGAGTTATCATCTGCTTTTTTACAAAATCCCAGTGGGTTGTGTGCATATTCAGTTTGGGACGTTTTTCTTTATGTGATCAGGATACTATTCAAAGATAGGAGAAACATATTATTTCAAAGATAATAAATAATGAATTGTGAAATAAAAGAAAAATAATTATATTTGCCTGATTAGTGAAGAAAGTAACTATTAAAATGTAAAAATGTAATAGTAAACACCAGACTCAAAGATTTCATATTAGTAAAAATTAATACAATTAAATAATACTTTTAGAGACAAAGAGGATAAGAAAAACAAGAATAGTAAATTTTCACATTCCTTTGGAAAACATTGTGTTACCCATCTTTATTTCTAATGTAGCTGAAGACAAAGTATCAAGTATGTTTTGAAACCATCAGAGGATAAATATTAAAATTATAATTTTAAAACCAGTGGGAGAAGACATGAGAATTTAAGATATCATAAAAAGGAAATAAAAACAGCAAGGAACCACATAACATAATTTGGGAGAATAAGAAAGAGCATATCACCACCTGTTTTGCGCTGTTTTCAAGAGGTAATGTTTTCTAAAGCCAAATGGCACAAAATGATTAAAAATTAAAGGATGGCCAAATATATTAAAATATAAAGCAAAAGTGAACATTAAGAAAGTTATTATTGGATAATATAAAATTAAGGGCAGCAAGTATTAACAAAGCAAAAGAATATGAGCATTATTTATTTATCTTCACCCTTACAGGTCAAAATATCAATCTGAGTTACATCCAGCTCTTTACCTCTTCCATACCCAGAGAACACACAGCCACAGAAATTGATGTCATTTGGATTTTATGACCATAAGCCTTCAACAACTACTTGGAGCTGCCTGGAAATCATACAACATATTCCTGGTCACTTCATCCTTTTACTCTCTAGGACAACTCTTCTATAACTCATTCTTCTCTTCCAGTCTAATAAGCCCTGATACCTACTCACTGTCCTAACCACACTTTTCATTTCACCAAGAAAATAGAAGCAATCAAAAGAAAACCTTTCAGAAAAAATCAACGACTTGAAAAATCATCTATTATTAAAAAAGAATTAATTATCCAAATTATTCCCACAAAGAAACTCCAGCACTACATACTATTATTGGATAATAGTGCCAGACATTCAACATAGAAATATTTCATTCGTATACCAAGCTTTCCAGAAAATTGAAAGGGTGAACATTCTTCAAGAAAAGTGAGATTACACACCAATCTCTTTCATAAATAAAGATGCACATATTCTAAACAAAATAGTAGCAAAGTAAATCCAGACAAAAAGAAAGCCTATAAGGACCAAATTATACAGAGAAAAATATGATAGAACTCAGTTTAAATTCATAATAAAAATGTTCAGACAACTAGAAATAAAGGAGTTCTTCCTGAATTTTTTTTAAGGAAATAAAAGGATTTTTTTTTTAAGCTTAAAAAGGAATTTAGTAGCTTGTCAAGCAAGGGATACAGACAAGCGGAGGGCTTCATTGAGCAGCCAGAGAAGGGAAACTGTAGAAGACTTCATTGGTAGATACTGTAGGGTGGAGGAGTCCATGTTTTGGTGGGATACCAATCAAACACTGAAAATTAATTCTCTGGAGATGATAGAATCAGTGCCATCATTTATATACCATTGGTTTAAAGAACTTCCATCATTCATTCCTCAGTAGGCTCAGCAAGTGTTTGACATACTAAAACCAACCAACCAAAGTTTATGGTCTTTAAAGAGCTGCAGCTGGTAGTAAATAGAAGTACTGTGATAAAAAGACAACATTCAAGTTTGGTATCCATCCAACAAGCGCAACTATAAATGGATTTTTCTTTTACATTTCTCAGCACCTAATGGTGAAATATTGAAAACTTTGCTTTTGAAATCTGCAATAAAAGAAGGATTTCCACCCTCATCAGTTGTACCGTGCATCATGGTAGAGCTCCTAAGTAAGTGAGACATGAAAAATAGAGAAATGGCGAAGGAATGTTTGAATCTTCTTGGAAGCAGTGTTGGAGTTTTCAGGAGGGAGGAATTGCCATAACCCAATTTAGGCAGAAAATAGGGAAAACCATGGTGCCTCAACGGGGCGGCAGTAATCACAAACCTTAAGACAAAGAAAAAAGGAAACCGAAAAGCAATGAGTATGCTTTTTAGTATAATGTGCAAATCTAAGCCCATGTTTTAAGAACTGATGGACCTTTTGAGGGCTTGATGCTTCCAGGTGTTTCTCAGATAGTTCCATGTGATTAAATTAGTTTCAGTCCATTTCTTCTTGTTTACCTGCTCTACCAATTGGTCTCAGCTCCAGAATTGGCTCTTAAACTGGGGAACAGGGTCCACCCTTCTCATCTGTACATTTTTAGTTCAGCTGGGCTTGTAGTGATCTTGGCAGCGTACCGTAACCTTACTGTGCAGAGAAATGGGCAGTGCCTGGCCAGAGTGGGTACTGGGAATGTGCAATGAGTCATTGAGTAGATGTTAGCAATCGGTACTATTATGGTCCTTACTATGGCCATCAATTATTGTGGTTGTCACGTATTATGATAATTAAATGTAATTAAGAAGGACTGTAGGTCCAAGTAAGTATCATTGTTCTGAAAAAGGACCCTGTTACAGTGCTTACTTTTCTTGGAGACAGCTCCACTATGACAGGCATTATTTCATCTCAACTTCAAGATGGCTCCATGAGGCAGATAATTATTTTCAATACCAAGAAAAGCAAGTGAAAGCTTGTATTTCCTGTGTCACTTGTCACAGGCCAGAGCATTATTCAGTTGCAGAGAGGTTATCCATGTACTCTGATTCCGAGTCCCTGATATTTCATGCATACATACATATCTGTTCCTGAATAAACTGCCAGACTCTCATACATGCATGCACACACACACACACACACACACAACCCTCAAGATTGTGTGTACCAAACATCAGTTCTGGTATATTTGTTGACATAAAGATTCAGCTGAGTTTTTGAAAACAGAACTTCATTTATAGTAATATTGGAAACCCTGGGGAACAGGACTTGGGTGTTTGTCTTCACACCATTTTTATTAGTTGTTTTCTCACAGAAGCCTTGTCAATAGGATTACAATTCTTCTCTGCACTGCGTCAACACCCTCAAGTACGAGTGCTGAACTGAGAAAATGCACCCAGTTAATCCAGCCCCCAGACACTTTTGCTTCAATTATTTCTAGGCTTTACTAGAAACAGTGATTAGGATGCAAATGCGTGCACTAATGCCTAGAATTCTCCAATTTATAAGCAGTCTATGGCCCCTCTTAGGAAACTCCTCTTATCTTACTTCTTACTGTAGTAGTTTCAGTCCTTGTCTTTGGTTATTTTAAGAGCAATAAAGTATTTTCTGCACTCGTAGAAACTTCCTGGTCCCTGGCACAGAGTAAATGCTCAATCAGTGTCATTTGGCAGAATAAGCAACAAAGACTACATGAACTAAAATTTCAGAGACAGACATCTTTATAAGAGAAGCTGACAGTCTCCAGCCAGGTCTTCCCTGGGGCAACTGCTGATTCTGGCACAAGTAAGCGTCACTCTTGGCCAACACGGAAACCCAACAAAAATTCACTTACACAGGGATGGAGTGGGTGGGGCTCTAGAAATCCAAGGGGCCACAAGCACATGTCCCTAAAGAAAACTGACTGAGTTGTGGGGCCATACTGTAGGTGGGGAGCTGACCAGAGGCTCCTAAAATTGGAAATCAAATCTTCGGTAGACTCTTTGTCTTTAAAAAAGCAATGGTGATGATTTCTCCTAACATTCAGACAATTTCTCCTTCAAGATTTGTGTCAAAATTCTCTAAGGAAATTTAAACAAAAGTATACAGAAGTTAATATAAATTTGTTTATCACAGTGCTCTTTCTAATATAAAAATCTTGAACAGTATCTCAATGTCTAGCAATAAGAGATCAGTTATATATGGTATATCTATAAAATTCTCCAGCTATTCCAAATAATGCAAAATATACTTGAATGAAATGTTAAAGGGCAGCATGAAACTAATAATCTTATTTGCAAAAAGAAATTATCATTTAAAATATAAGCTAAATATTTAATTCTAGCAAATAAAAAATGAGCAAGCCTAAATACATTATATGCAAGATATTTAAAAGAGAAAAAGTGTAAATAAAAGAATTTATAAATTTAAGAGCTAGGACATTTAAAGGCATAGTAACAAGATTCCATGCACTTTATAATCAAGAAAGAAAGAAAGAGAACATTGTATTATAAACCATGAGAATCCAGGATATATTTTAAAAGAAAACAGATGACATCCTATAAAATGCTATGCAAATGACTTTCAACTGACACAGAAGAAATAAAAAACTTTCATGGGGAAAAATACTGAAAATAATTGGAAAATTGTGTTGTGAGTTTTTCTAACCTTAAGAATAGCTTTCAATCATTGTCTTCTCATTTTGATTTTATAAACACGTTTTTTTCACATTGATCATTGTTTACGATGTAAAAAATTATAGACAAAAGTAAAAAGTAATTTTCTCAGTAAATGCTATTATACTAACAACAATATTATACAAAACCTTGACACAAAAAAACCTTTGATAGATCAAACTCACTTATGAGTATAAGTAACAGAAAACAAGTAAAAATGAAGTAAATAAAATTTCATAGAAGGGCATCTTTCTAAGTTGCTATGGTAAAGAGAATAATCCACCCTATCAAATTTCTACATTTTAATCCCCAGAACCTGTGAGCATGTTATTTTATGTAGCAAAAGAGACTTGCAGATTTGCTTTAATTAAAGGTTTCGGGATGAGGAAATCAGCATAAATTATCAGGGTGGACACAATGTAATCACAAGGGTCCTTACAACACAGAGGTAGGAGAGATTTGCTGATGGAAGCAGAGGTTGGATGATACACTTTGAAGGTTGAAGAAGGGGCCAGAAGACAAGGAATATGCTTAGAACCCCCAAGGACTTAATTCTCCCTAGAGCCTCCAGAAGAAACATATAGACTCCTTTAGAAAATTGATACAGACACTAAAATCAGAATTTAACATTAGCAAATCATGTAGTGTACATTTTTAGGCCAATTCCCTAGAAGCAGACAATAAAACAAAGATTACTCAGCAAGTGATTTACAAGTGCTCCCAGGAAAAAAATATTTAAGAGAGAAAGGAAAAAAGAAATGAAAATATGAAGCCATGCAAGAGCAAGGGAAATTTTAGGCAGAGTCATGGCCAGGAAAGGTTAGGCTAGATCCTACAGGTAGATGTTAGAGTATAAGTGATATCTGAGAGTTTGTCCCAAGACTGGGCAAGGAGCTGGGTTTTCACACACTTTGACAAGTTAGGCACTGGCTATTGGTTGCTCACGTGAACATAAAGTTGCAGACACTGCTGCTTCTTTTGGGCCTGCAAAGTGACTCCAGGAGTTTCTGGAAGTCCAAGAGCAGGTATCCAAAACAAGTCCCCGGCAAAGGATGTTTGGAAGCAAAAGCACATAGTAATGAAGGGAGGAGTGAGCAGAACTTGCAGGTGGGAGCCAAAGATCTGTGCAGAGTAAGACCAGTGTCCACAGTGCCCATAGGCTTGTGTATTGGTCTGTTCTCATTCTGCTATAAAGAACTGCCCAACACTGGGTGATTTTTAAAGATAATTTATAAAGGTTTAATTGACTCACAGTTTGGCATGGCTGGGGAGACCTCAGGAAACTTACAATCATGGTGGAAGATAAAGCAAATATATTCTTCACATGGTGGCAGGAGAGACAAATGCCAAACAAAGGGTGGGGGAAAAGTCCTTCATAAAATCATAATATATTGTGAGAAGCCACTCACTATCACAGGAACAGCTTGGAAGTAACTGCCCCAATGATTTAATTAACTCCCACTGGGACCCTTCCAGGACATGTGGGGATTGTGTGAACTATAACTCAAGATGAGATTTGGATGGTGACACAGACAAATCAGATAATTCTACTCCTAGCCCTTCATAAATCTCATGTCTTCCCATTTCAAAACATAATCATGCCTTTCCAGCAGCCCCTCAAAGTCTTAGCTCATTCCAGCATTAACCCAAAAGTCCACATGCAAAATCTCATCCCAGACAAGGCAAGTCCCTTCAGCCTATGAGCCTGAAAAATTAAAAGCAAGTTAGTCATTATACTTGCTAGATACAATGGGGGTACAGGCATTGAGTAAATACACCTTTTCCAAATGGAAGAAATTAGCCAAAACAAAGGGACTTTAGGCAGAAGGCAAGTCTGAAATCCAATAGGGCACTCATTGAGGCTTAAAGTTCCAAAATAATTCCCTTTGACTCCATGTCTCACATCCAGATTATGCTGATGCAAGAGGTGGGCTCCCACAGCCTTGAGCAGCTCTGCCCCTGTGGCTTTGCAGGATACAGCCCCCATCCCAGCTGCTTTCATGGGCTGATGTTGAGTGCCTGCAGCTTTTCCAGGTGCACAGTACAAGCTATTGGTGGATGTACCATTCTGGGCTTTGGAAGATGGTGGTCCTCTTCTCACAACTCCACTGGGTAGTTTCCCAGGGAAGATCATGTGTGGGGGCTCCAACCCTCCATTTCCCTCCTGCACTGCCATAGCGAAGGTTCTCCTTGAGGGCTCCACTTCAGTCGCAAACTTCTGCCTGGACATCCAGGGTGTTCCAAACATCCTCTGAAATCTAGGTGGAGGCTCCCAAATCTCAATTCTTAGTTTCTGTGCACCTGCAGGTCCAAAACCATGTGCAGGCCACCGAGGCTTGGGGCTTATACCCTCTGAACCAATGGTCTGAGATGTACTTTGGCACCTTTTAGTCATGGCTAGAGCTGAAGCAGCTGGGAGGCAGGGCACCATGTCCCGAGGGTGCACAGAGCAGGGGGTTCCTGAGCTGGACCCAGGAAACCATTTTTTTTCCACGTTGGTGTCTGAATCAATGATAGGAGGGGCTGCCATGAAGTTCTCTGATGTACTCTGGGGACATTTTCCCTATTATCTTGGTGATTAACATTTGGCTACTTATTACTTATGCAAATTTATGCAGCCTGCTTGAATTTCTCCCCAGAAGATGGGTTTTTCTTTTCTATTGTATTGTCAGGCTGCAAAGTTTTCAAACTTTTATGCTCTGCTTCCTCTTGAATGCTTTGCCACTTAGATATTCCTTCTGCCAG
Organism: Saimiri boliviensis; assembly: GCF_048565385.1. NCBI lineage: Eukaryota > Metazoa > Chordata > Mammalia > Primates > Cebidae > Saimiri > Saimiri boliviensis. Next base: position 108,927,784 of record NC_133458.1, read on the forward strand.
ATATTCTAAAACATCTCTTTCAAGTTCAAAGTTCCGCATAGCTCTAAGGCAAGGAAAAAATGCCACCAACCTCTTTGCTAAAGCATAGCAAAAGTCACCTTTACTCCAGTTCCCACAAAATTTCTCATCTCCATCTGAGACCACCTCAGCCTGGACTTCATTGTCCATATCACTATCAGCATTTCAGTCAAAGACATTCAATAAGTCTCTAGGAAGTTCCAAACTCTCCCAAATTTTCTCATCTTCTTCAGTGCCCTCCAAATGGTTTCAACCTCTGCCAATTATCTAGTTTCAAAGGGTATCCTTAAAGAACTACACCACTCTCTATAGTACCAATTTGCTGTTTTAGTCTGCTCTCACACTGCTATGAAGAAATATCTGAGACTGGGTAATTTATAAGGAAAAGAAGTTGAATTGACTCAGTTTTGCATGATTTAGGAGGCCTCAGGCAACTTACAGTCATGGCAGACGGGAAAGCAAACATGTCTTTCTTTACATGGCAGCAGGAGAGAGAAGTATAGAGAAAAAAAGGAAAACCTCCTTATAAAACTATCAGATCTCATGAGAACTCACTCACTATCACAAGAGCAGCATGGGGGTAACCAACCCAATGATTCAATTACTTTCCACCGGGCCCTGCCCATGACATGTGGGGATTATCAAGAACTACAATTCAAAATAAGATTTGGGTGGAAACAGCACGTATTATGGTTTGATCATTTAGGGCATAACTTGAGAACTCCCCAATGCTTTTAAATTAAGATATCTATTAATATGAACTAATAAATCAATAATAGGCAAAGGTAAATACATACTATGATTATTTTATTAGTTCTGTAAAGGCACACATTTACTCCTATTGAAATTTCTTGATAAAGCACATCAATTTCAAACTTCATATTCAGGTTTAATCTTTACATTCTTTTCTCTCCCATAGACCTTTCTGTCCACCCTAGACCACCTGCACAAGCATTTTTGCAGCCATGCACTTTTGAGGGAGAAGCAAGTAGGTACACCAAAATAATTCTAATAAAATAACAAATTTACTTGGTATTTAGGAACATTTTTGTAGTAAAATAAATGTCAGAAATTCATTTAGGCAAACACTTAACAGCCAAATTGATTTATACTCCATAAATAGTTACATTATATATTATTTTAAACTACAAAATAAACATCTGCAGTGTGTAAAAATAATAGCCAAGGCATACGGGAAAGAATGTAGTATATGAAGACATAATGGCATAATGCCTAGATTCAGTGTTTCTCTCTGTTATCTCGTAGCTGCATGATATTAAGTTGTTTAATTTTCCTGGGCCTTAGTTTTTTTTTTTGGCATACTCATAAATTTATTAAACAAATGTATTATTGCACGTCCCCCACTAAGTCTAGCTCCCAAATAGGCAAGAGGGCCATAGAGATGTGAACTTCAGATCATCTCAAATCCTTTTGCTGTTCTACAACCAGTAATTTTCATGAGATTTTGTTATTAGATACCTGTTTACATTTTGTCACATGGTTTACCTCCTTGATTTGTCTTTTCTGTATTGAGAATTTTCCAGTTCTTGGTCATAAAAGAAGTATGGGGAAGTTGAGAATAGACAGCACCATTATGATGGCTAATAAGGCAACTGGACTTCAAAATAGACGTGTGTGCATGCATATATGTGTGTGTGTGTGTGTGTGTGTGTGTATGTGTATGTGTGTGTGGTGTGTTTGATCAAAGGCACAAATTTTCTAAAGCAATCTTAGAAAAGATCTCTGAAGCTTTGCCATATTATTAAATGCAAATAAAAGAAAACTAGAAAAGTGTGATTTCTTTCCTTTATTATGGATTGTTATTGTTGTGATTTAGGTTAGTAATATTTTCTTCAGAGCAGGATTGAGGAAAGACGTTCCAGTTTATTAGAAATATTGGAGGAAAAGTCCTCTAAAAGTAACTGCCCATTCTGTATCATGCTGTCTCAAAGAGCCTTTTCGTTTTGCTCTGTTAGTAACTGGTTTCAAATTTAAGAATTATCTTTCTGTGTGAAAACTAGAGACAGCCAACATTAGGGAGCCAGTCCCAAGGGTTTCTTTTGGTGTTCTCTTCTTGTTAACAATAGGGCTACACTTCAAAACTAGAATTTCCTAATTGACTTAAAAACAACTACTTTTCAGTTGGACATCTGGAAGAAAAAACGATGATTGTGTTTCTGTTTTTTTAAAATGGTTTTACTACACAGACCACTTTAAAAGCTGGGGAAGAAAGAAAACACTGGTTTTGATCATGAGACAAACAAGATCACTGGGGAACTAACTTCTTTGTGCCACAGCTCTCTTCTATAAAACAGAGACAATAACAGCAATGACCTCATAGAGTTGTTGTAAAAATTAAATCAGTGTGTGTAGTGCTTAGAATAATGGCAGCCACACAATAAGTGTTACATATTTGTTAAATTAAAAAGTGACACATATATTTGTTTTTGTTCATGTTGTGCTGCTGCAACAGAAATGAGACTGGATAATTTATAAGAAAACATAGATTTATTTCTTAGAGTTCTGAAGGTTAGTAAGACCAATGTCAGGGAGCCTACATCTTGCGAGGGACTTCTGGCTGTGTCATCCTATGGTAGAAGGGCAAAATCAGAGCAAGACATCCAGTTGGCAGCCTCAAGCTCTTTTACAATTGGCATAAATTCATTCACGAGGGTGAAGCCCTTATAACCCCAACATCTTCCACTAGGCTCCACTTCCCAACACTGTTTCATTGGGGATTCCATTTTCAACACATGATTTCTCAGCCTCCATAATCATGTGAGTCATCCCTCCTAACAGGTCCACTCTCACATGTCTGTATCATTTTCATGATATATATGTATTTACATATCCTATTGTTTCCATTTGTCTGGAGAACCCCAATACATTACTTACTAAAGAGATTTCTTCATTGCTTTTTTTTTTTTAAAAAAAAAGAAAAATTATGGCACACTGATAATTCAATCAATTATCAATTTTATCTGGAGAACACTTTAAAAATAAACAGTCTTTGCTCCAGTGGAAAATAGCTGTTGGGGGAAGCAGAAAGGATTCTGTTTTAAGTTTGACGTTAGTCTACTCTTCCTTACACCATACTGTTTCCTCATGAACTTTTAAACATTGAAAAGTCAGGAATTACCTCTAGGCTCACTCTACAATCGAAAGACAAGTGAATAAAAATATTATTCACATTAATACTATTATATACGCAGTACTCTGAAACTACACTGTGAAAAATACTTCCTGGTGAATAAGAATGACAGATTTGTGAGAAACAGGTTGAAGTCATCTCTGGAAAGACCAGATTCAGAATGGTGGACCATTCAGACAATGAAAATAGCATTGTTTATTCTGTCATTTACTCACTCATTCAAAATGTATTCAGTGAGTCCAGCTTGGTGGCTCATGCCTATAATCCCAGAACTTTGGGAGGCTGAGATGGGCGGATCACAATGTCAGTAGTTTGAGACCAGCCTGGCCAACACAGTGAAACCTCATTTCTACTAAAACACAAAAAAATATTAGCTGGGCCTGGTGATGGGTGCCTATAATGGGAGGTTTAGGCAGGAGAATTGCTTGAACACAGGAGGTGGAGGTTGCAGTGAGCCAAGACCGTGCCACTGAACTTCAGCCCAGGGGCCAGTGCAAGACTCCATCTCAAACAAAAATGTATTCATGAAGTGCCAACTATGAAATAGGCATTGAGCTCATCACAGGGAATATACGATAAGCCAGATGAACTTCCTAGCCACCTTTATTGGTATTACCATTAAGTGATGAAAATAGCTATTTAAAAAAAAAAGTTGTTACCAAAAAATAAAAGGAAAAATCTCATGAAAGAGGAGGGCTGGGTGAAATCAGGATATTCCATTTAATATATGGAGTTAACACACGTATGCCAGAGAAAATGATGTTAAACTTGAGGTTTGGTGCATGGTTAGGACAAAGCCAGGAAAACAGGTTGGATCAAATATGTCTGGAGAATGGGACAGCCTGGAAAAAATGTCATTTTCAAAAAGAGCTTGGAAATATTTGAGAAATTAATAGAAACACAATTGTGATAGAGCCCTAGTGAGTTGATATTTCTCTCCGAAATTGTTCTTTCTTCCCTTGATTTTGTTAATCTCATTCCTAGAATCCCAGCACCCAACTGAAAAACAGCATCATCTTCAGCTGCGCCTTTTTCAAATCCCCTACATCCACAACCATGATGTGATCTTGTTTTTGATCTGCGTCCTCCCCTCCATTCTCTTTGATACTCTGTAATGCAGATATTGGTAACACTCATCTATCCTACAAGTACCTCCATCTTCGAATATATATATAAGGCATCTCTATATTTCTAGTTCAATGCTTTGAATTTCCTGTTAAATTCAAACATTATTATCACAGTCACACTTTATCTCAAAGTGGTCCTTTTGGCACAGATAGTCTTTGAGTATCTTTTTCCCCTTATCGTTTTCCCTGATGTCCTAAGCTAAGCTCCAGGGTGCTCACTGTGATAGAATGCATTATTTTCTAAATTTTCTCTCTTCCATGTATTTTGTGCCTTTTGACATGTAACTTTGCAGTCCCTCCCACCAAAGGAGAGGAAGTCTAGAGGCATAAACAGAGCCATACCAACCGGTGCACTATTCCAGAGGAATGACAATAGCAAGCCACACGGCAAAGGATTAACATTGCTCAAAGGATGGCTTGGCCCTTGCTCAGCTCCCGGAAGTACCACTAAGCCCTTGAAATGTCCTGCTGGGGACAATCAGCATCTCATCTTGCTTCATAGTAAAGTAGATTAGGTCCTGAGAACTTTCTTCAGATATACCTATCTGAAGAAAAGGATGACACCTTCCTCAGTCAACCCTTCTACTCCTACACCCTGATGAAAACCATGACTCTTCTGAAAATGAGACCTCTGAGAACCTGCAGCTTCTTCAGATGATGCTCCAGTAGACAGGGCAAGAGCCTGACTTACCAGATTTGTCTGACTTTTGGTTCACATAACTGACATCTGCTAAAACTATCTGGCTTTTTTCTTATAGATCGTATCCTTGTATATGAAGCAACGACTGTCTTAACTTTAGTAGATGGATATCTGCTGGTGAGCACTCTCTATCCCCACAAGGCATGAAAATCTCTTCTGTCACTGAGAGACACTGGGTGGCCATAAAGCACAGGCAAGTGGGATCCTGGCTCAACAAGTTACCAGGCCTGGGAAGACTTGTCATCCCTCCAGTGTGGAGAATCACTTCCCCCACCTAGAGGGACATAGAGTCTGTCCTGAGAAATAACACTCTGCCCCCTTAGGATGCCAGCAAGGTCCAGTAGGAGCCCCAGGCACACCATATAAACCAAGTAGACCAAATACTACTACTACTACTAAATCTAAACAGAAAACATACCTGCTACAACAGGAAATTTAAACAGGATCCAGAATCTCATAACATAATAGATATAATAGGCATGCCCAGAATACAATTGAAAATCACCTATCTTACCAAGAACCAAGAAAAATCACAACCTGAGAAATACAATCAACTGAAGCCAACACTGAAATGACACAGATGTTGAAAATATCTGATGAGGATAAAGCAGTTACCAAAAAAATGAATCAACAAGCAATTATAAATTCTCTTGAAACAAATGAAATAGTAGAAAATCTCATGAAAAATAAAAAATATATATAGAAAATGCTCCAGAACAGACCACATCAAAATTACCCAAGTGTAAGTCAAATAACAGAAACTTTGAAACTTGCCAGATGGGCTTCCTAGTAGAATAAAGAATACAGCAAATAGAATCAGTGGACTTAACGACTAATCACTAAAATTTACCCAGTCTGAATAACAGAGAGCAAACAGACCTTCCCAACACCCCACCCCCCTCCCCCCACCACAAAAATGACAGAGCCTTAGGGATATGGAAAAATAAAATATTCAACATTTCTACTTAAAGAAATAATGGATAAAAACTTCCTAAAGTTAGTAAAATATATAAACCTTACAAATTTAAATATTTGAATGAACCCCAGATAGAATAAATCCAAAGAAATCTATATCAAGAAAGATCATAATTAACCTTCTGAAAACTGACAAAGAAAAGACTTGAAATTAGCTAGAGAAACTATATTATCTACAAGAGAACACCAATTAAAATGGCAGTGAATTTTTCATACAAAACCCTGGAAAACAGAGAAAGTAACACAAAACTTTCAAATGATATTTAAGAAAAAAACTGAACCACAAATTCTATAACTTCTTACCTTATCCTTAAGGTAAGAAGATGAAAGAGGGACAGTCCTGGACAAAAGAAAACTAAACGGTTATGTCACTAGTAGACTTACTCTTAAAGCCTGGCTAAAGCAATCTTCAAACCGAACGGAAATAAAGGAAGATCCTAGCAGAAAGGAAGAAAAAACCGGACATGCAATATAGATACATAACAATATATTATCCTTTTCTTTATGAATTCTATAAACCATATTTGTTTAGTGAAATAAAAATTAAATATCATCTTGTTTCTCAGATAATGATATTTAAAAATGAGGAATGTAAAGAGATCTAAGTGGAAGTAAGCTTTCACAGGACTCAACAATGATACTGATAGACTTGACAAGTCACATGTTAGGTATACTGTGAAACCTACAACATTAAACTGTACAAGGAGTTGTGCTCCGAAACACTGAAAATAAAGACAGAATTCTTAAAACTGTTCAAGTAACCCTCTTGAAATGGAAGAACAAAAAGCAAATCAAACAAACAGAAAACAAATAATAAAATGGCAAACTTAATCCATTAGAAGTCAGAGCATTACTGATTTTAAAATGGGGTCTTTACAGTGCTGCAAAGTCAATGCATGTAACTGAAGTGAGCATCAAGCAGTACAGGCTTTAGTTGCAGCTAGCTTGGTGTCTTTCCAAATGGCTGCCCAGTTTTGTGCTGGAAACCCAGGCACTGGTGTTGTAGGCACTAGAGGGAATCTCCTGGTCTGAAGATTGTGAAGACCATGGGAAAAGCACAGTATCTGAGCCAGAATGCCAGAGTAAGGGGACAAGTCCCTAATGGCTTCTCTTAGCTGGAAGAGGGAGTTCTCCAGCCCCTTGCACTTCCTGGGTGAGGTGACAAGCCACCCTGCTTAGGCTTGCCCTCCTTGGGCTACACCCACTATTTACCAAGTTCCAATGAGATGAACCAGCTACCTCAGTTGGAAATGCAGAGATAACCCATCTTTTGCATCACTCAAGCTGGGAGCTGTGTACTGGAGCTGTTTCTATTCAGTTGTCTTGCCAGGAAATCAAAAAACATATATTTTTTTAAAAAAGAAAGAAAATCCAGACACTAAAGAATACTTATCACGTAACTCCATTCATCATAATTTTTTAAAAACCCTAATATATAGTGATGGACATGAAGATATTAATTATCTTTAGAAATGTAATGAATATACGAAGTCACAGTACAGTCTCTGGGGGCGGACAGCATTCTGCATTTTGAGCGAAATGATACCTATGTGTACCTTTACTTCGTAAATAAAAGTGACAAAGACTATAATCGAGATTTGCTCACTTGGTCATTGTGTGTTTTACTTCATCAAACATTAAAAGAAAAGATAAAATTCAACTCCTTCTTGGGTTATCTAGTAAAACAAGTTGCAATAATCCCACTGGACATATTACAAAGAAAAATTATCCTGATAAAACTTGGGCTGACAGAGAACTTCAAGGTATGACTGAGGAAAATAATAATAATAATAATAAAAATCATAGTTATCCTTGATGAATGCTAGTCATTTTATATACATTATTTTATTTCCATCTTGCAATAAACCTATGAGGATGCCATGATTATTCCATAACATGTATGATGTAACTAAGGCTTAAAGAAATAACCTCTCCATGATTATACAGTGGGTCAGAAATGGAATCTGAATTGAGACACGCTTTATTCCAAAACCTATGCAATTGCACAAAAAAACTGCAAACTAAATAAAATTTCTTTCTGTTGCAGAAAAGCTTAGAATTCATGGACTAGGTCACATTCTTGTACAAGACATCGAGCTAGGGTTGCCAGGAAAAATTCAGGATGTCAAATAAATTTGAATTTCAAATGAACTATATATTCTTTTAGAAAAAGTATATCTCATGCAAAATTTCAGACATATTAAGCATCACATTTCATAATCAATTAAACATATATATAATAACATATTATTTGTTGTGTATTTGAAATTCAAATTTAACTAGGTGTCCTGTATTTTTATTTGCTAAAGGTGGAGATCTCGGTCCAAATAGGGTTTCTCAATGTTGGCACAATGGATATTTCGGATTGTATAATTCTTTATTGTGGGGATTTTCCTGTGCATTACAGATGTTTAGCAACACCTCTGTACTCTACCCACATTGACAAATGGCCCTTTCAGTAAAGACAGTTAAAGCTCCTGAAATTGAGAACAAGGTTCAGGATAAGCCAAGACAGGGTCTAGTCCCCTGATTGCACTGGTTAGAGTCATACCAAAAATGAGTGCACAAAAAGAAAATCTGAAGAGAAAATTAAGTGCATAACATTGAGTCTGTCAAAAATAAGTATTCACAAAGTTATGCTACTGAAAAATACCACCCTCACTTAAGAGTATGCATTTAGGCATTCCCAACTGAATTTTTTCTTTTTCAATGTGCAAGTTTAATAAATGTATTAATATAATGATGGATATGTAAGTTGAGTCTGCATGGAACATTGATGATTACTGCAGTTAACGTCCTATATATAAAGGCATGGAAACTAAAGAGGAAAATTTCCTATAGCTATTTCCCTAGCCAGCAATTTTGTTTCCATTTTTGAGCATCTACTACATGTTCTCAATAAATTTTTTGGATGAACACTTATTCAGAAAATTAACCAAAGTCAGCATAATCCTAACTAACCAGTACTTTTTCTTTCAAACATTTAGGAGAGAAATTCAAGTAATTGCTGCATAAAACCGCTGTTTCTAAGAATCAAAGGCATATTTAGTATGCAACAGTTCTCACACTCCCCTTACCTCCTACCAGATCTTATATTGCTATCCTGGCCCAAGTTTGCATACTTGTGAAAGGTTTGTAGGATGGCTCCTCTGTAAGGCATTTCTGGAAGAAGCAACTCCCATTCTCCCTGTGGCCCTTTAATATCAGATTTCTGCCCCTGATTTATCAGTTTTCCAGAGTTCTCCCAAGGCGCTGCAGACATTCACTGACCAATCCATTCAGGTGGTAGTAGATGAATCAATGTTTGCAGGCAGTTTAATTAAATATTGGAGTTTTCTTATGTCCCTAGAACCCCACAGGCACATAGATGATGTCCCAACATGCCTAAATGAGAATGAATTAACTTCCTTCTTCACACACAGCTGTGCAGTAAACAGGCTGGAGGCGCAACATGCAGAAACACTGCAGCTCTGTTTTGCAGGAATCTTCCTACCCGAATTATTTTCTGTCCCTAACCTTCCTCATCACCTTCTGAGAGAGCTGGCACATCAGTACTCCCTGTTCCGCAAGGCAAAAGTCATGGAATTCATTTAGAAATTAGCTTCCGATCTTGGGGAAGACATTAATAAATTTGTCTGACAAATGCTGATTTTTATAACTGAAGGAAATCTGAAAGGAGTGTGAATGTACTTTAGCTCGCCTGGCTGAATACTGTAGTATTCAGCTGTAGTGAAAGGGGCTGTATAAAATTCCAGGTTATTAGGCAAGTCTCATCTTGGATCACACTGGAGAAATTGTAGCACTGAGCTGTCAACTCTGCTTGTGGCATAGGACCAGCTAAACAGGGACTTCACCTGGTATTCCAGATGGCTAAAAATTGCCTTTTGCATATGGGCTCATGTGCATAAAAACCAGTGACTCCCGCCTGCTGCCATCACTAGTGGATCTCACAGGCTGAACTTCAGGTCTCATAGCCTATCTGAACCAGGCTTACAAGATTTTTGGATTCCAAGATGTGCTGCTGTGTCCATGATATCCAGATTGTCTGTTATGAGGGCCCTTCAATATTGAAGAGGTACTTGGTAACGCCACCCCAGTTTGGTTGTATGACGTGGCATAAAGATGGAAGCTTTGTATTCTACACCTGAAACTTCCTTCTTCCCGAACCATTTACTAGGCACACGACTTTGCATAAGTTACCTCACTGCTAAAATTTCTATATTTTATATGTAATCTGGCATAATAATAATAGTTACCCTTCAGAAGATTTTAGAAATTGAATGAGGTAGCCTAGGACTTCATTATAGTGCTCTACAAATGTGTTTCTGAACTTTTCCTTTTGCTAGATCTTGTTTATCACACTGTTGGGCCTCTACACGTCAGTACACATTGCTGGGTCCCTGACCACCTGTCCTATCTCCATGGAAGCTGAGCATGCCGTCTGTAGCCACAGTTGCCTGCTGAGGTCTTTCTCTAAGACTGATAGAGGATCAAAAACAATAGCATTCCCAAGATTAGAAGAGTCTCAGAGTCAAAAACCCACCTACTGGGAGATTCCCCTGCTGGACAGGATCCATCGACCCACTGAATCCACAATAAGCATTCTGACATCCTAATCTGGACAGGAAGCCCCATTACCAGAGTCCAGTCCTGCAGCCAGGGCAGATCCCCTAACCACAACTGGCTTATGCCAAGCTTCATTGACAGGCCCCGATTTTCTTCATTGAAGTAAATCCTTTTCATAGCAAAGCCACTCTGACTAGAGTTAAAAACTCAGAGTATCTACTTGGCAAAATCAGCCTCCAGGGATCCTCTGCAGGCAGTTCTGTCTTGGAAGATACATTTTTTGGGGACCCCTTAAGAGCACGGATCACAGTTTCAGCCCAGAGTCTCTGCTAACTAACCCACACAGGGCCATTTGACAGAAAACCTAACTATGAGCTCATTTTTTTCCTCAGCTTTGGTTGGAATTTTATGCCACTGATCATCTGTCCCATTCTCTCATTGTTTTCTTTTCAACATAAACAAACGCCAGAATTTAGCAGCATTTGAAGCCTACTGCAGAGCTTCCTGTTTTGGCTCATCCTAAGACCCTTCCCTCAACCCCTTAGGATAATTTAGTCCTGTATGATGGAAGCATCTGCTTTGTACAGAAAACATGCGATTTCAACATCTGAAAGAGGCAGCCTGATTGGGCCTATCAATGACACAACAGTGTGGCAGCTCCCTTTCAGCAAGTGTCACAGCTCTGCTTGGAAACAGAGAAAGAACCGATACACGCAGATGTTCTCTGAATAGCACTTATGGCAAGAATTGAGGCTTGAACAGCACGCATTTGCTAAGGCTAATGAAAGTCTTGGGGAAAATGAATAACCCAACTTTTAAAATTAGAAGGGGAAAGAGCTATTTACTGATTTTTTAAAAATCGGTTATTCATGCATTTCCTTTAAAACGATTTTATGAATTTGTCATTTACTTGCTGTTCCAAGTTGCCCCTTTGCTTTGAAACCTCCCAACGTGTTATATACTTTAAAATGCACAAATTACCATGTTTGCTTTTAAAGAAGGACACATACACCACAAATGGCATTGCAGGTGCTTCCATTCTTGGTCATTCAAACGCCATCCACTGTGCGCGGCTCCCAGGCTGGGGCGTAGGTTCTACTGCTGATGGGAAAGCTGGCTTCTGAACGTTTGCCTGCTGGGTCAGGTGCTGAATATTAGACACTCTCAAGTATCCATCCAAAGAGGAGAAGCCATGGACAGAAGCTGTGGGACAGGATTTAATACAGTCTACTTGACTTGGTTGCTACAGGCTGGGATAGCCAGTAAGGGCTGACTAGACCTCTGCAAGGATTTAACATATTTCTCCCTACCACCCACACAGCGTGTTGTGGTGAACAGATTCAGTTCCCTTATTTATTATTACTATCTATTTATTTATTGATTCTTACAGTGAGCTGGGCACTAGAGCTGGTCTGTGGTATAGATCGATGAACAGAACAGACTTGGTTCTTGCCCTGAAAGAGTTTGCAGTTTTCAACAAAATAAGGTAAGAACATTGTGGTTGAAACAGGACTGTAAAGCACCTACTTTAAATTAGGTGCTCAGAAAGAGTATCTGTTATGATTATTGTTGATTTTATTATGTTTGATGATCTTAAGTGTTGCCACATTTACCCACAACCCATACCCAGCAATATCCCCTTCCTTTTAGATAGCATTAAATTGTTCCTCTGTTTGTTACCAGCCCCACCCCCACTCATTGTGGACTATAAGCATCTTTTAAAATCAGGGATATTCTGTATGTTAAACTTGCTTGCCAGCATTCATTAAAAAAATACATAACAGATATAGATAGATAGATAGGTAGATACATACATACATAGATCTAGAAACAGATGTAGACGATATAGACGTAGATGTAAATTTACATACAGCATATTTTTTAAAGGTCATTGAGTCAAAGGCATATTCCAAAGTTTCTTTCTTGATAGTTTCTAGGCTTTTGCTTTTAATTCCTGTACTACTTAGTGTATGGAGCACCCAATCTCTCACTCTTCATCTTCTCAATGTAGAGCTCAGCAAACCTAATCCTTGCCTTTCTCCAGATCACGATGTTCTTTTAAAAAAGCCCTCTTCACAGATGAAGAGCAGTCAGGGTAGTATATAAGTGGGCTCCTCCAAGAATCCTCTTATCTTAATCAAAACACTTACATTTCAATATCCCTTAGCTTAGTGGACTCTTGTGTAGACAGACGGCGTGTTGGGTATATCTTTGTAATGCATATCATAAGATGCCCATGGCAGGTGATGTTTTTCTCCCAACTGACCTGGTAGGATGCTTGTTCCTACCAATCTACATGCACTCCAAATCGCCATAGCCTGGAAACAAATATATGTCATTTAATGTAGATCAGTGGCTAATTAATACCCAATGCTTGTCAGGCTCCCCTCAAAGAATATAATAAACCTCCCCGGCACGCTTGTGTAATCTGATCCCAGCAGGACCCACAGTCAATCTTCATTCTCTCTCAGATGACTTTTGCTCTCCTTCTCCCCTGTAGCTATTTTGCACTGTGTCTGCTATCCACATCCAGCCTAGCTTCTGTTGTCCTCTCAACCCTTGACCTTTGGAGGGTACCAGTGAAAAGATAAATGCAGAAAATATTTCAGATCTTTTCTCCTAACTTTCCCCCAAGCACAAAAATGTCCAACCAAGATTTGGAGGTCAACCTTCTTTAATCTCCTTTAATAGTGATCGATCAGATGCCCATGGAGGGATCCCCTCCCTGTGGCTGCACTGGATGTCTCTTCCATCTTTAGCCATTCAAGTGTCATCCACTGTGCACGGCTCCCAGGCTGGAGCATCAATGTGTGCAAAAGCCATTTTTGCTTGCTAGGCCCCACTCACGCCTGCATTTTCTCTCTTCGCCTCCCATCCACTCAGTAGAGCAATGCTTGCTCCATCATCTTTGTGTCAGCATTTGGGGACACCTTCTGCAACAGTCCTAGGCAGATCAACAACAGCCTCCAAATTTCTACAAGCAATGAAATGTTTTATTACACAATAATTGATACATTTATATTTCACATATGTAAATTAGAAAGATAAATTTAAAATGAAATTTGTCAACTCACCACCCATCTAAAAACTAAAACATTAAAATAACCTCTCCTTGTCCCTGCATATCTCCTCGCCTATGTCACCATCTGTTTTTAAATATATATTCTATGATACATATTTATGATATGCGTATCTTTAAAATATATCCATATATAGCTTAATTTTACTTAATTTTAAATTTTCTAAAAATAATTTCATTCTAAAGAACTGGACACAGCATACGACACACAAGTTTGCATGTAAAGATGGAAATGACCAAAGCCTCTAATCCAGCTAAAAGTGTAATACCAATGTCAACGTTCTGATTTGCTTTTGTAGAGCCATATAAAATGTCATCATTGTCTCCAGAGGAGGGTTTAATCTCAAAGGGAGTGTTTTGTTGTTGTTGTTGTTGTTATGTATACAAACCTGTGGCAAAAAACTAGTTTATGACTTGAGGGGCACTTTTTAATTTTAATTTAACATTTGTTAAATTAAAAGAAGCTCAAATATTTCATATACATTTAAAAATGTACTGAATTACTTTCATATATATGGAACTATGTTAGGGACATAAACATTATATATACACACCATTATATATATGTATATATATATACATATATACAATCATATGGGCTCTCCATATAGTATATGTATAGTTAATGTTCTAATATGGCTTATTTAGAATTTTTTTCTTTTATTTTTCTTGTCTTCCCAGTTATTTAACTGTTCCACTAGTTTTTGTTTTTCTATCAGCTTAGCTCTCCTGACTCTTTCTGTGATATTTTTTATTTTGTTATTTTTTAGTGTCCTCTTGGTTATTATTTTCTTCCTTCGATTTTTTTTGGTTATTTTACTGTACTTCTACTACTTTATAATGTATCTGCTTAGCTTATTAACTTTCAGCCATTTTTGCATAAATGTTTTCCTGAATCTTTCTATAACTGCATCTCCTAAGTTGCTATATATAATTTTCATTATCTCTCAATTCTGAGTATTTCTTTAAATTTTCATTGAATTTATTTTTGATGTGGCAATATTTAGAACTTTAAAAAAATTCAAATGTATGCAGATGTAAAATACCTTTACTATACTTCAGTTGCACTGTACCTAAGACTTCAAACAATATAAAACAGATTCCTTAAATGTGCTGATGTTTGTTATGTTGGTTAGAATCCTGTTATAGCAACACTGCTGATCGTTTAAGCTTATTCCCTTCTCCTTTCCACTTCAGTTTTTTTTATTTCCAACTGCCAGCACCTCCTGGCCTGTAAGCATCTTTTGATGGCTATGGCCTCGGCCACCACCTACATGTGCCATGGCCCAGCTGGCACAAGAGGTGTTCAAGAATTTGCATCCCCAAAGAACAGCACTCAACCAATGACTGATGAGAGTTGGTCTATCAATTTCCCTTGTCCCTGTGCGGAATAACTCAGATGCATGTTTTATGCCCACTGTCAGTTTCTCAGCAGAACGAGTTCCGTTTTGCTGATAACTACTTTAAACTTGAGTGCTTTAGTTTTTCCTTTTCCTATCTCACTTTCCATTTCTTTATCAGTGTTTCCTTCTCCTCATAAGTAAACTGCTGATACTAATATATTTATCTCAAATTCTATTTCTTAAAAAAAAAGGCAATGCAAAGACCACGGCGAACTGAAAATTGCATATGTTCTTGAGAAGTTCTCCTTTAAGGTAGAAAAAAACTAAAAGCATGTAGTTTATGCTATATAGATTGCTTATTTAGGTGTATATATGTTACTCAAATGCTTGACTGCCAAGGGAATTCTTTTACAACCCCCATATTTGCTAGTGTAGTTCCTATTTCTCCTTGTAATGATACAATTTTTCCCTTTAACTTACTTGATATTAATTTATTCCATGCATTTAAGATGATTAGTTATATTTTCCTGCTAAATTGAACTTTTTATAACATATTTTATCCTCCAAATGCCTAAAAATGCGTGGTGTTTTTTTTGGTTTGTTTGTTTTGTTTTGTTTTGTTTTGTTTTGTTTTTGAGATGGAGTCTTACTCTGCTGCCCAGGCTGGAGTGCCATGGTGCAATCTTGGCTCACTGCAACCTCCACCTCCCTAGTTCAAGCTATTCTCCTGCTTCAGCCTCTTGAGCAGCTGGGATTACAAGCACACATGACCACATCCAGTTAATTTTTGTGTTTTTAGTAGAGATGGGGTTTCACCATGTTGGTCAGGCTGGTCTCAAACTCCTGACCTCATGATCCGCCTGCCTCAGCCTCCCAACATACTGGGATTACAGGCGTGAGCCACCTTGCTTGGCCAAAATGCATTTATTATTAAAGTCTGTTTTGTCTAAAATTATTATATTTCATAACTTTCTCATGGTTAGTATTTTCTAAGTTTAACCCCTTACTTTCAACTATGCTTCAGTGGCAGGCCTCTTATTTTCACATAAATTATAGCTGGCAATTTCTGGAGGACAGTTTTCTCATTTTATTTCAACAGGTGATTCTAGGGCATGATTATTTGTTGATCATCGGTATACGTCACCTTTTCAATCTTCAACAATACATTTTGCTTCTGTCCCTCTTTTCCTATCCTCCCACCTCCACTCTTGCCTTTCCCCCATTCTTTTGAGGGGGAGGTGGTCTAAATGTTTCCACCTTATTTTAGAATATTTTGGAACATATCCATTCCACTTCAATTCCATTGTGCATTACTCTTGTGCCTTGTAGCATGTTTATTTACCATCTAAAGATACCGTCTCCTCCTTCCCAAACCCCACCATGGGCCCTCCCCCTTGCCTGGTACATTCTTGTTCTCATACTTCTGTTCAGAGTCTCCTGTTTTTTCTAAGTCTTCTATAGAAGGTAAACTTCAAGGTGAACATTTAACAGAAATTTTTGAAGGATAAACCCTTTTGGTGAAAATTACAATGACTTAAAACATTTGAGTTTGTTTGAAGACACCTAGGCACAGTTAGGACCACATGCAGCAGAGAGATAGACAGAAGAGGCACAGCTCTGGGTGTAAGTGGCATATTAGCGACACGTGAAACTAAGAACTATGTTGTGTGGTCCAGCGAGAGAAGAGATGCAATATGAGATAGAACCCAGAACAATTCTAACATTTATTTAAGTCATGGTATAACAGGGAGAAAATGGATCTCAATTTTGAGCTTGGTGTGTCCATCTCATGTTTACGTTTTAATCTGGCACATCCTGATTTTATTGCACGTGTAAAATAAAATGTCTTGCCAGTATCCTTCCATCTCTCCTTCACTGTTTCAGAGTCGCAGGTGTCATGATGAAAAACATAAACGGATCTGAGCAATGAGGAATAAGGTTATGCTCTTGGTGGTGCGTATGTTGACATTAAAGACCGATGCTTACATGTCTCTGCAAAGGAGAAACCTGGGCTGTAAAATCAGAATCTGCACTATAAGAACAGATTTTCTGAAGGCCAACAACGGATAAGAAGTCTGGTGAAAAGAATGTGGGTGGGAGGTGGAGCCAGATTGTAGAGATAGATGAGTGCCCAAAAAAAGAAATACTAAATATTAAATGGCAGAAATTATTCATCAGGGAAAAGACTTAACAAAAAAAACACATTTTACGTATATTCCAAAGGCACAAAGAAAGGGACAGTTGGAGACAGCTAAGATAGTCCCACAGTTACTTTAGTATATAGCACCCGGTATGATAAGACCACAGATAAAGATAATATTAAATGAAATACTGAGCAGGCATGAAGGCTCAAGCCTGCAATCCCAGCACTTTGGGAGGCTAAGGCAGGTGGATCACTTGAGGTGAGGAGTTCAAGATCAGCCTGACCAACAACGTGATACCCTGCCTCTATTAAAAAAAAAAAAAAAAAAAAAAAAAAAATTAGTTGGGTGTGGTGGTGCATGCCTGTAGTCCCAGCTACTCAGGAAGCTGAGACAGGAGAATTGCTTGAACCCAGGAGGCGGAGGTTGCAGTGAGCCAAGATCACATCACAGCATTCCTGCCTGGGCAACAGAGTGAGACTCTCTCTCAAAAAAAAAAAAAAAAAAAAAAAAAAAAAAAAAAAAAAAAGAAAGAAAGAAAGAAAGAAAAGAAAAGAAAGAAAGTCTGGAGAGATTTGCTGTAGAATACATTTCTAAGGAAAAATCCAAAAGTCTTGATCATTTTTCTTCCTCCAAATGAAGTAGAGGGTTAATGAAAATAAAAGATGTCTGGCCTGGGAAAATGAAAGAATATGAAATCGGTTACAGGAATAAAATAGGAGCAGTTTATGGAGGAGTAAAGGCTACACTCCTTTATCAGCTGTTCTTTGAGGCTCTACTATCTGTAAACCCTGGGACCACACAGACAATAAAACATAGAGTCAAATCTCTCAGAGGCAAGAGGACTCTGAAACACTGAGCGAAATGCCATCATAACTGTGACCCAGCTTTGAGAGGGGTCGGAGCTCAGTGTTGTATGGAGCCTGTAAGCAGCAGTGCTCACCGTGTCTACGACACACATCCTCTTATGCTTGTCTGAAATGGGTCAGCATTGCATTTGCTGACAGCTTCATCTGTGAAGAAACTTGGAACTATGACTTCAAAATTTCAAATCAGTAATCATGAAGGAAAATGTATTAACTCAGACCCTTTTTTGTCAGTTTATGAGATGGGCAATCCTGGTTGTATGCCTAAAGCCAGACGTTTTGCAAGCTGAATGCAATCTCATTTTTTAATGAATAGCTGTAAGAAAGGGGTAACTAAACAATGATAAACATTAAAAGGAAAAAAGCGGCATTTCTGACCTCTTCTTCTTGTAAATAAAAAGAGTTAAAAATAATGCAATACATTTATGATTGATTGATGGTCTAGTTCACTTTATTAGCCTGACATGTTCATTAAAATAAATTGACAGATTGATTTACATCCTGCCTGTGTCTGTGAAGGCTTTGAGGCCAGAAGAATGCACAACACTAAACAAAATTTTAAAGATGAAGGAAGAAAAATAGGAAATTAATTTTCATTTCAGGGAAAGACTAATTATGAAATGCATCCCATATAATGTCTTATGCATTTGTTAAATTTGCAAGACAATGAGGTCTAGCTTTTTAGCAGTTGGAGAAAAGAAGAGAGATCTCAAAATTCAAAGATGCCGTGTCAGGTTAAATCAAGTGCATAGATTTTCTTATTGCCAGAGCCTAATACAACTTTCTTAACAAATACAGTCCCAGTGTCTTCATTTTAATATCCATTCCTTCCCCTTCAATTTCCAGGGCTGCTATTTGAGCCTCCAACAAAGAAAAGTCTCTTTGTTTCTTCTATTAAAAACAGAATCTACCATCTTCTCAAGGTGTGATTGTGCATTATTAACATGTGGGTCAAAACTTCCTTTCCCCAAGCTCTCACCTTTCTGTCACCAATTCCCCACTCAACATCTCAATTACTGAGGCTCTAAATTACAAACAATAAAAAGTTCTGGTGGAAAGAGAAATTACCCCTCTAAGGTGTGTTTTTATGACAACTGCTCAAAAAAGGCAAAGTGGCCATTTATTAAGGTAATGCCTCTCACTCCATCGTGCCTGCCTGGGCTCTGGGCATCAATATTGCTCAGTGGTTGTGCTTTGGTCATTATTAATGTTTCCATGTTGAATTTTGCAAGATGGGCAATAAATTAATGAGGAAAAATTACATAGTTTAAGAAAGACTGTTCGGATGTATTGCCAGAGTAACAAGGAGATGCAACAGGGATTCACAAAGAAATAAAGGTCCCTTAACTTATACCATAAAATTTCAAATAATTTGGAAAGGATCATACAGTATGCCATTTAGAGAGTGCTGAATTTATTTAAAAATAAATAATAAATAATAACAAAATCCTTTCAGTGCATATAATGAACCAACATATGCATTTTTAAAAATTACTTTTTGTACAAAAAAAATTCTTGCAATTAATGTTCCCTCATTTGTTTTTCTTTCAAAAATATCTGTTAATATCTAAATTAAATTATTCTTCTCAAAAATATTACGCAGTAAATTATAAATAGTTGTCTTACAGAGACACCAGCCATTGGATTAGGTACTATCTTTGTGCTGATAGCAGAATATAACAAGTTTGAGATGTCTAATGTTTCAGGCTTTGAGTTCAACATTTTTGATACAGTTGTGCATCAGTAAAAGATTATAACATTTTCTTTGTTTAATCCCTATATATTAGGTATAGTATAATGGGAAGGCAAAAAGTCCTGGATTTCTGTATAGGTGGGTTTGAGCTTTTGCTCTGTCACTTATTATACTGATAAACCAGGGTAAGTTACTAACCTCTCTGGCTTTTTCTCAATTATAACAATGGAGCAACATAGCCAACCTCACCAGCTCATTGAGAGTTGACATAATAAATGCAGCTGATGCTGTTGGTCCTTGTCCACATCTTTTCAACCTACCCAGGAGGTGACTTTGAATAATTTCCAGCTCTACTGATGGCATCCAGCATCTTTCTACCTGAGGGTGCTCTCTGCTCCTAGGAGTGTGCCAGGCATACACAGGGACAGACTGCAGGTAACACCCCAGGATCAACCCCAACCAAGAAGGGGAAGCATGGGTGCAAAAGCCCCAGTGCTCTTTTCTCTCTGTGAGACGGCGCCACACAATCTCTTAGGGAGACCCCAGGGGTACTGAGCTGCAGATGTCTGCAAAGGTCTTCTGTCCCTTACTGCACTCCTTGTTGACATCCCACCCCCTCGGTCTTCCTTCCCCACTCCCTCACACTGCTTCCTAGGATCACTGAGCAAATGAATTACTTTCATACAAACCCTTGCCTCAATACTGCTTAACTTAGGCTGTGCTTTTGGTAGACCCCAAGCTAAGACAACCCATGAGGTACTTATCCGGCAAGTATGCAGTAGCATAGTGTCTTGTGGTGCATCTACTCTCTAAATAGCATTTCTCATCGGCATATGGTAGAAAGGTTTCTGATTTCCTTAAGTAAGTTTATATATCCAGAACTAGGTAAATTTGATGACTCTTCTACTTAGGATTTGCTCAAAACAAACAAACAAAGAATTCTACAGCAATTGTATACACAATTTTCTTTATTTCTAATTGTCCAAATATGGCAAGGTCTAACGTTGTTCAGTTGAAGCCCCCAACAACCAATTTCTTCAGTTTTATTTATCTAGGATAGGAATTTCTAAATCTTTGGATTTTGTGACATGCTCTCATGCTAGGCCATGGATTTCTCTGCACAATCAAAGAAAACACTACTATTGAGCATTAAAATTACCCTGAATAAGGTAAAAGAGAATTTAGGCTAAATTATTTACCTGGCCTTACCCACTTGCTCATGAGATTATTGATTGTGAAGTCCATGGTATACTGTGCAAGTATCCACATCCATTGTTAACTTCTGTTCAAGAGAACATGTTGACCACCTACCATATGTTAGACACTGCTAGAAACCAGATGAATAAAATATCTAATTTTTTGTCTCTCATATCAAAAGTATAAACAGACAATTAAAATGCAAGGATGTTTGTGCTGTGGCTAAGTAAACACAGAACACTGGAGGAACGAATATATTACTGCATAAAGTTAGGTCCCAGATTCACATATTTCACGCAAACTGGGCTTCCCTTTCCTCAAGTTTGTGCTCAGTGTCTATCCTATTTCTTAGAATTAACACACCCTTAATGCAGGCATCCCACCTTTCTAATCACTACTCTGACTGGACTGCAGTAGGAGTTTAGTGTATTTTTTGGTTGAATGAATGGATGACATTTTTGCAGAAAATTTTTGACCTAGAAAACATTTTTAATCTGATTAAGACAGATGCTCAGTATCTAGATAGTTTCAAAACCAAACTATAAATGTGTTAAATGAAACCAGTTTTATCACACCATCCCTGGTGTAAATTAAAAATAAATCCTCAAAATTAGGCACTTTGAATAGTGTTTTTGCTCCTGGGAAATTTTTAGAGACACATCTATATTCTTTTTTATGAGATGAATACATAAAGGGTGGACAATTAAATAAGTGATTAAAATGTCTTTGTTAAAATACATGTGTAGTGATATTTTGTAGACCTCAACCAAATGTGCTCCTTGTACAATACCTTCCCATTAATAGGTAACCTTCAGAAATTCCAAGTCAGAACATGTGTCTTTGTGGCGCTACATGACACCTAGAATGTATGAGGGTACAGAGGGTAGTAAACGATGGTGATGTTTGCTTCCAAATACATATTTGCTGTTGTGATTCCCAAGATGATACAAAGTTCAAAAGAAGTCATTTCACAATGGAAGATATAATCATTTCTGATGGTGTATGTTGACATTCATCCAATGCTATCATATTTTTAGACTGTGAAATCACGCATTGTGTTTTTTTCAATAAAATGTGATCTATTCTTTTTAATCTTTTTAGTCGCTGTTCTGGATGTTTCCCCTAAAGTGCAAATGTTGTTTTAATGCATGATTCTTCAGGTATTTTTGAATTAGTAGGAAAGAATTATAAGCAAGCAACAAGAAAACAACAAATAGATTGATAACTACTTACTACATATGAATACAATGATTTATTTTACTATAATGTTTTTTAATATGAGAATTTTCTGCCCTTTTTCTTATTTTATCAGTTACATAATCATCACAATTAAAAGTTTTTTTGATTCATGTCACATATAATAAGTTCAACTTCCTCAAGTAAAATGTATTATCATGGAATATTAGGCTTTCGTAAAGATCATCTAGCTGCTGAAGTCTTGTTCATTGCTCTTGTCCTTAAAAGATTGTGGGGTGGGGGTTGATGGACATGGAACTGGGATCCAAGAACTAAATTAAACTTGGTTAAGGTTCCAATTAATAAGTCACTCTTCAAAAATGTCAAAACTTTTTTGCAGCCAACATTGTTCCTATTCCCCTTTATTCCATACACATGTGAGGCTTCCCTTATTGAATTTTTCTTCAGGGAAAAGCAGAACAAAACCAGGCAGTGTCACTTATAATCTTCATATAGGGTCTGGTACTACTAAAATAGGAGCAGAATAATTTCGTTCTAGTCTAGGCTGCCTCAAAAACATCATAATATGTTAGATGAGGTTTGTGGTCACAGAGAGCTCGGGTCCAATTCTATCTTTGCAGTTACCTGCATGGACTTTAGCAATTTACTAACCTCTCTGAAGCCCAGTTTTCCTGTCACCATTTTCTGGCTTCTGTCTATTATTGCATTAAATCATTAAGAAAAAAAACAAAAACAAAATTTAAATATAGCTATTAAACATAAAAAGGACACTGAAATGTACATTTAAAATGTAATACGAAACAGTATAATGGTTATAGAATTATATTAACAGACATACTGGCATGTTTAAAGTTAGGCTGTGCAACTCCCTAGCTCTGCTTGGAACTCTTCCTCTAGGAGACTTGGATTTCTCAACAGTGAAAAAGGGCACATTTGTATCTATCCAAAAGGGCTGTTGTAAGCAGAAGTGAAAAAACACGTGTGATGTGAGCAGAACCTCAGAGCTTGCTCATAGCAAGCGTTCACTAGATGATTGTAATTATGATAAAATGCTGTTTTACCATATTTTGTTATCATTTTGCTCCTGAGAAATAAATCTCTTTCCAATGCAGACATCCCTATTTCAACTTTTGCACACTGGCTTTAATACATATTTTTATAAAGAGATGATAAACAAGAGTAAGGGGCTGAATTTCTCTAAGGTTTAGGATGCTCACTGCATGCCCAATCCTGCCTTTGTAAGCACTGGTTGAATACTTGCCCAAAGTCAAATCATGTTAGTCCAGTGAACCTTCTGTTCACAGCATCCGTTTCCGCATCTTCTGATAAGAACCCAAGTGCAATGGAGCACAAAGACTGCAGAGCGGCACGGGGCTGTGAAGAGACCTCCCCACCACTTAGAGATAGCTCTGAATTCAGGAAGACAGTACAGTGTAAGCATTTTCTCAGGTTTGGCCTCAACCCCTTTCTCAGTCAAAACTTTAGAGAAAAAAGTTATCTTTGTAAACAGATGGGGTTCTTTAAATCGGAAAGTGTCTGTATTCCTGCCTAACAATGGTACCTGCTAGAAGCCGCCACAAGCCCTCACAACAAACATTCAGACAGAGCTAAGCCGATCAAAACATGGCATAAAAAAGAATCCCAACATGGTTTTTTCTGCTGCTTCCACATAAAAAGGTGAATAAGATTGACAGAAAAATAACTTTGCGTGGATCTTACATATAAATTATCATTTTCTGATAAAACTATGTAAAAAATATCACTTAAACAAACTCCTACATGTGAAAACTGGCAACCTGTTAATTGCAATAAGATGTATTCAAGGTCTGCTCCAAATGTTTCTTATTCACTTCGGGGTCATTATGAAGGCCCTCTATTCAAGAGCAGCCTCAGTAAAATAGTCAAGTTAAGCTGGCCCTTTGCAATGCTTTTCCCACCCTAAAATCTCTCCAAGGATAGTGTGCCTGGTGGGCCTTCTGGTGTTGGGAACATTTTAAAAATTCCTGTCTTCTCAGGAAGTCTGGACTCCTCTCTTGATTTCATGAGTCAAATTTCTTGCCTAAGAAATTTTTTTTTTTGTAAATTTTCTCTGGCATTTTTTCACTCTAACAAATTGATGAAGCTGAATCATAGTTACATTTCAAAAGAAAGAGTTGATCAAGAATTAAGCAGAACCCAAGTTTCAATGAGGCATTTTGACTGTCTCCAAAGAGTTCCAGAGAAAGGACTGAACCTCTAAAAATTCACTCCACCAAAATTGCACTAGCTACAAATACTTTGTGAACTTGCTGCATTTTCTAACTTTATCAAGTTTATTAGACTTTTGCAATCACAATTTTGTTGTGCTAGGATTTTATTGTCCTTCAGGGAAATTCTACAACCTCAAGGCTAAATTGAAAGTTGTATGTGGAAAAAAAAATTGAAATATATTTCTATTCATTGTATAATGTGATTTCTATAAAAAGTAATTATGTTTGAGATTGTTAGAAAAGGACTCATAGAGCTCTTCCTTCCATAGCTGAATAAATGCACATAGACATAGAATTACATGTGATCTGATGACAGCAGTGTAAATTTTCTCTTTTGTGTATGATAATCTCTTTGGCAAGAAAGTGAATGCATTCCAAAATTATTCAAAGTAAATGGATCTCGAAATGTTAATTCTATGTAAATCTCTTGTCTTAGAACTTGTGTGCAGGGCATTTAAAAATAAGGATAATTAAAATTTAGATTGGTAATATTCCTTAATTATCTGCCTATACTTGGAATTCTTTAATAAAATTAAAACAATATTAAATTCATTCTGAATTAGTAGGGTGTATATATATATGTGTGTGTGTGTGTGTGTGTGTGTGTGTGTAGTTAGATATCGGTGTGTGCGTGTGTGTGTGTGTGTGTGTGTGTGTGTGTGTGTTATTCCTAGTAAAGTAGAACAGAGAGCCATTGAAGGTCAAGGTCTGGGGTAATAATTTCTACATAACAATATGCCTAAACTCAATAGGTTAAAAAAATCAACCAAAAGTTGAATTCATAACTCTGCAGCTTGGTCATTTAGGCAGGGTTCACTTAAGCAGTTGCTTTATTCAGTATCAGGCCCTGGTGCATTCAGCTAAACTTGCTAATGCACCTGTGGTCAGCTGGTAGGCTGTCTAGAACTGGCAGGTTTTGGATGGTCTCAAGTGGGCCAGTTAGAATGATAGGAGCCCTCCATATGATCCCTCATTCTGCACAAACCATGCTCATATGAAGGGCTCAGGGTTCCTAACATAGCTAATAAGCTCTAACACACAAATACCTTGAATCTCTGCATCACATTTGCAATGTCTTATTGGCTAATCCCAGCTGAATGGTTAAACTGAGATTCAAAGGCACAGACACAGTCGAGTATGAAAAACTTGAGCCCATTTCTTTAATCAACTGGCCATAGACAGAGTCTCCTATGCTGCCATGTTGGGCAGGTGCAGGACATTTATACAGTCCATCATTCAACCAGCATGCATTGTATACCAAGTGCTGTGGTTTGAATAAACACTCCCTCCCCTCAACAATTTAGGTCTACCTGGAACCTCAAAATGCACTTTTTTTGGAAACAGAATTATCATAGATGTAATTAGTTGAGACGAGGTCATACTGGATCAGTGCGGGTCCTAAATTGAATGTCTGGTGCCGTAGAGGAAGAAGACATGGCACAAGACACATAAACACAAGGAGAAAACACTGTATAACAGTGGATACAAAAACTGAAAGGATTCAGCTGCAAGCCACAGAACACCAAGGTTTGCCAGGAATCAGCAGAAGCCAGGGAGAGACAAGGAAGGGTATTCTTTCAAAACCCTTCAGAAAGAGCATGGCACTGCAGACTGACACCTTCATTTCAGATCTTTATCCTGAAGAGCTGGGAAAGAATAAATCCCTGCTGTGTTTTTTTAAATTTCTATTTCAAAATAAATTATGTTGTATACATTTAAGGTTTACAACATGATACTATGGGATATAGATAGATAGATATAGCAGATAGTATACTGATGAAGCAGATTAACATATCATCTCACATAATTTCTTTTTTGTGGCATGAGCAGGTAAAATCTACTTATTTTACAAAAATTCCTAATACAATACTATTTTGTTAACCACAGTCATTTTGTACATTCTGTCTCTAGACTTGTTCATCCTACATATCTGCTACTTTGTATCATTTCACTTACATCTCCCCATTTCTTCTCCCCCTACTACTCATAACTCCTGTTTCATTCTCTTATCTTTGTGCATGATCTCATTTATATGTGAAATTAAAAAAAAAAAACAGCTGCTTGTCAAGCCACCCAGTGTGTGGTAATTGGTTACAGCAACTCTGATAAATGACGTCTACTAAGCACCATCCACTGTTTTAAGAGCTGAGATTACACCACTAAACAAAATATCTGGCCTCATGAAATTTATTTGCTAACTGGGTAAGAAAAAATAAACAAAATAAGAAAGACATTCATATGCAAAGTGTATGTATTAAAAGCTAACTCATGCAAAGGAAAAATGAAGCCCAGAAGAATGATGGAAAATGCTGGTGAGACGGTTACAATTTCCTATAGTGCCACCATGAAAGACTTTGTTGACGAGGTGGCATTTAGATAGACATGTGGCAGGTAAGTGTGGTGGCTATAAGAATCTCTGAGGAAAGAGCTCCAAGGCAAAGTGGATGATAAAGGTGAGGGTCCTAAGATGAGAATGTGCCTGGAGCAATCAAGGAGGCCAGTGTGAGCAGCTAAGCCAGTGCAGGGAAGCAGGTGAGCAGAGCAGTTCTGTCATTAGGTTGGTTGGGATGGGGCAGGGTCATGTCTGAAATGGACACATCTGAGTGAGGTCCAGCAGGGTCTACCCTATACAGAGAGAGGATGAGGCCAGCACGTATGGTTAATTTTACTCCTATTTTTGTCCTTTCCCTTCTTTTTCAAGTTTATCTAAGATGCTAATTTATAAGAGAAATCTTGAGTAAAATGGAATAATGCCTCATAGTGGAAAAAATAATCATTTTAGCATCAAATAGATCTTGGTTTGAACTGCAACTCCACTATGTCCTCGGCAATTTAATGAACATTATTTTTTCCTATTACCTCTTCTATAAAATTGGAACAGGCATCCCCAAACTTTTTACACAGGGGGCCAGTTCACTGTCCCTCAGACCATTGGAGGCCCGCCACATACTGTGCTCCTCTCACTGACCACCAATGAAAGAGGTGCCCCTTCCTGAAGTGTGGCGGGGGGACCGCATAAATGGCCTCAGGGGGCCGCATGCGGCCCGCGGGCCATAGTTTGGGGACGCCTGAATTGGAAGGATAACATCATCTGGTCAGTGCTACTGGGAAGAGTCAACTGGTTAAGCCATATAAAAGTGCCAGTCATAGAGCAAGCATCTAACAAAAGGGAATGCTCATTATGACTGGTTGATTATGATCAGTGTGGATAGCTCAGTAGACTTGTTAGAGGCTGGGTTCCGTTCTGATGTGTTTTCAGAGTACAAATCCTGTGAATTATTAAAGAGAGGAATGAGTAAGTGGATAATGAACCTCAGGGTGTGTCTTCTGGTCCCTATTGT
Organism: Saimiri boliviensis; assembly: GCF_048565385.1. Classification (NCBI taxonomy): domain Eukaryota; kingdom Metazoa; phylum Chordata; class Mammalia; order Primates; family Cebidae; genus Saimiri; species Saimiri boliviensis. The sequence continues at coordinate 108,955,427 of NC_133458.1, forward strand.
CTGGCTCTTCTGGTTTGTAAACACCTTGAAGTGTTCTTTATGCTCCTCTGCAAATAGTGCCATTAATTGAATTGAATCCAGTAGACAAGACAGGAGACCTATGCTATAATGTTTCAGTTCTGCCAAACTGCTTTTATTTTGAAACTTCATGAACTCTTTCTTCCTCAGTTCATGAGATGCCATAATATTGCCAGATGATTTCTTAAAATTGCTTAAGGTTAAAAAGAAAAAGAAGAAGTAGCTGGTGCTATCATAATACAAACTTGGAATTTCTTAAAAGCAGTCGGGTACATAATTGAAAACTAATTGAATGTTCTAATCCATATGCATGAAAAACAATTTGCATTGCTTCATTATTTAAAAGCAGTATAAATATGAGGATGTGGTGGGAATTTACTTGAGGAGTATTCTGAGAATATTCATACAAAATGAAGCTTAACTCTTTTTAGAGCTTGAAAATATATTTTGGAAAGGACTAAACACTAAATAATCTGAATTTTTATACTAGTTTCAGAGAAATAAACACTATATTGGAATTAGACATGTCTGCTTTCTACTTAAAAACAGAATTCCAATTTCAAGAATACTTCCCTTAGACTAAAAAAAAAAAAAACAAAAAAACAAAAAACAAAAAACAGGCAATTCATATTCAAAATAACTTGTTTCGAAGCCCCTGTACATCACAATATACTCTCAAAGTTGTACTGTGATTTGTAAGTCACCTCTCCAATGGCCTGATTAATAATTCTTGAACCACTGTTGATTTTAAAAAAGTGGAATTTAATGGAAGAAAACGAACAGAATTGCAGAACATTGCCATCACACATTCCTAATATTAAAGTTTCTAATCTGAGTCAAACCCCATGAAAAGACATTTTGACATATTTTTTGCTACTTAATTTATATGTAATTGAAATAGTTGTGTATTCTCTCCATATGGTCTTTTTGCTCTGCTTCTAAAATATTCTATTATATCAGTATGATGAGATCCATCACACCTTGTTTTTGGAAAGCCCTTTTGTTATTTGGTTTTTATTGTTCTCAATCAGAATTATATTTACAGAGGCACTTTTGTTTCTTACAAGATGAAGTAACAAAAAACAGATTTGTCCTCTCACCTTAAACAACTAAAAATAATGGAAAAAATATATGAAACAACATTTTCTGAGACACTGAAAATCCCTAAGACTGGGAAAGCAAATGATAAGACTTCTGCAATTGCCCATGCTTACTGCCTGGAGAGAGCCTCTGAGTATCAGCAAAAAGGAAAAATAAAGACAGAGCCTAATGCCTGGTTATCAGAAGATGGAGTGCAGAGCCTGGATAGAACAAAAATAGTTAGAGATTTTAGGGCAAGGTATTCTAGAGAAAAGAACTGCATGGTAGGTAAGCTCCAGAGTCTGCAGAAGGTCTCCCTCAAGTGAATAACAGAGCACTGCTTAGTAAATGCATGTGGAGAAAACACCCAAAGCTTGGAAGACAAGCACATGAAAGGAGCAGGTGGAATAATCTCCAAAGCTAGGATAAGGCCAGGAAGAGCTACTGTTTGCACTGTTCCAAGTAAAACAAACCAGCCAACAAATAAATAATACATAAGAAATTGGAAAGAATTAACCCAAGGGTTTTGATTCAAAAGTGGGGAAAACAGGTCCTGCACTAAATGTTTGTCTCATTCAATCTAATAAGCCTTAAAATCAAGCTTCAAAAAGTCAAGCTGTTTAAAGGTAATTTGAACAAGAACTAATAATTGTTGAAAAATAATAGGAGAATATTTAGAAATATATTGACAGATAGAAATAACTTACAGCTAAGGAAAAAAAGACCTAATTAACATAAAATTATAATATTGGGCATCTAGTTAAAAATGTCCAGACATTAAATTAGTATATATTATTAGTATTATTATATTAATATGCGTATTATAACTTTATGTATATATATATATATAATAAAGTAGAAAAGAGAATAATCATCAGACATGAAGATATAAAAAATAAAACCCAAAATGTATTTCTAGAAATGAAAACTACAATGTCTGAGATGAAAAATAACTAAATGAAAGCAACAGTAGATTTAACCCTGCAGAGGAATACATTAAATTGAAGACACAGCCATTAAAATATTCAAAATGAAACACAGAATAGAATATTTGGCCAGAAAAAGACTACTAATGAGTAACTGTAGGACAACTTATCTGGGACAATATATGCATACATGAAATCAATTTTAACAACTGAGGGAAGAAGAAATTTTGAAGAAATAATAGCTATAAACTTAATTTTTAAAAGACCTTTGATATTTATCAAATACTCTGTCCCACAGCCATATAAAATTTACTTTTTCATGTGTATGTGTATATTCTCCAAGATAGAACATATTTGAGGTTATTAAACAATTCTAAATAACTTTTAAAAGATTGGAATTCTACAAAGTATGTTGTGTAAAAAAATCAAATTAAAAATCAATAACACAAAAGTCTCAATGAAAACCTCTGAGTTTGAAACTACACAGCAAACTTCAAATTACTATATGGTTTAAGTTAAAACTACACATTATTATTTGAAACTACACAGCAAATTTTGAATTACTATGTGGTTTAAGTTAAAAAAAATTAAACAGGCTATTAGAAAATACTCTAAGCTGAATAAGATAAAAATTACAGCATATGAAATTTTGGATGCAAATAGAGGTAAATTTATAGCAGTGTACATGTACTGTCATTCATCATTTAACAACAGGGATATGTTCTGAGAAATGTGTTGGTAGGTGATTTAGTCATTGTGAGAACATCATAGAATAGACTTACACAAATCCAGATGGTAGGGCCTACTACACACCTACACTACATGGTATAGCCTATCGCTCCTAGGCTACACACCTGTACAGTATGTCACTGTACTGAATATTGTAGGCAATTATACACAATGGTAAGTATTTGTGCCTCTAAACATATGTAAACATGGAAAAATATAGTATTGCACACTTATGAAACCACCATCATATAGAGTCCATCATTGACCAAAACATCATTAGGTAGTACATAACTGTATATTAGAAAAGAAAAAAGGTCACACATCAATAGGCTAAAATTCTTACTTTAGAAACTATTTGTTAACACGCCAATTGTCCCCAAAGTGATTCTATAGATTCGACAAAATTCCAATCAAAATCATAGCAGGGAATTGTAGAAACAGACTTAGTGATTCTATGATTTATGTGAAAATCCAAAAAGACTAGAGTCAAAACAACTTTGAAAAGAACAAATTTAGAGAAGTCATGTTATCTGATTTTAAGACTTACAACATTCAGTAATCAAAGAACATAATGTTGGTGAAAGAATATAGATGAATGCAGCAGAACACAATACAGAAATAAGCTCCCATAGTCAAGAGATTTTCAACACAATTGCACATAAAATTTAGCAAAAACAGGATGGTGTCTTTTTAACAAGCAGTACTAGAATACTTGGATATTTATTTGCAAAAAAAAAAAAAAAAGCTAAAATAAAGTTTAATCCACACTTCACTCCATATACAAAATTTACTCAAAATGGTCAATATAAACATATATTCTAAAACTCCAAAAATTCTAGAAGAAAACAGAGAAAAACTTTGTGACTCTGAATTAGGTAAAGCCTTCTTAGAAAGAAAATAAAAAATGTGTCTTACAACGGAAAAAGAAATGACAAATTGGAGTTGATCAAAATTAAGGACCTCCGCTCTTCAGACAATGCTATTAAGGGAGCATGTGAGATGGTAACATTAGACCAGGTAGGGTGAAGAACATGAGGAAACTGACTCTGTATTTCTGTAAGTCTAAAATGAGTTGAAAATTATATATATATATATATATATATATATATATATATATGTATATATATATATATGAGCTTTGACAGGGAGGAAATATCTGTAAATAACATATTTGATTAAGCAAGTGCGTGTGTATGTGTATGTGTGAAATATATTAAAAACTATGAAAACTCAAAAATAAGAAAACGTTCAACCTAATATAAATCAGTGAAAGACTCAAACAGGCAATTTATCAAAGACAACATACAGATAGCAAATAAACACACAAAAAGATGTTCACCATCATTAGTCATTAAAGAAATGCAAATTAAAACCACAAAGAGATAGCACTACACATCTATTTAAACTGCTAAAATAAAAATAACTGACACATCCAGAGGATACAGAGCAACAGGAATTCTCATATATTGCTTGTGGAATGTAAAATGTTGCAAGCACTTTGCAAAATAAATTAATGATTTATTTTAAAGTTAAAGAAATATTGTATGCTCCAGAAATTTTTTTTCTGGGCATCTAGGTTGAATGGAAACTTTTATATACACAAAAAAACCTATGCAGAATATTAATAGCAGAGAAAAAATTGGCAACAACTCAAATGTTTTTAACTTGCAAATAGATAAACGATGGTGTATACATACAGTGGAAGACTACTCAGCAATGAAAAGGACCAAACTACTGTGATGCACCTGACAGGGATGAACCTCAAATGCATTATGCCAAGTAAGAGAAGACAGATTAACAGTTACAGAATGTTGATTTCATGTATGCGACATATTGGAAGAGGCAAAACTCTAGGGACAGAAAACAGATCAGTGGCTGCCAGAGTCTGGGGATGGGGAGGGATTGATTACAAAGGAGCACTTGAGCATTTTGAAATTTGGGCAACTGGACTGTACAGCATTCTGAATGTGTTAGTAGTTATACAACTATACATTTTTGTCAAAACTTGCAGAACGATACATCAAAATCGGGGAATTACATTGTATATATGTTATACCTTAAAAAATAAAAGGAAAAAGCATATCAACAGATGCACACTTTCTCAAGTCAGCCCTGCTGGGAACCACATGACTTCACTCTGACGGTCCACATTATCCTGCCAGCAGGATCCTGAACGCTGTTTCATTCCCTGAAGTTCTTTGAAATTCGGCAGTTCATTATAAGACTCTTTGCACATTTACAGATCACCTCTGTGGCTATTTTATCAGTCAGTTTTATTTTCCTACAAGTAGTCCCTGCAAGTTGTGAATCTATCCACTTAACCACCAATCACACAACTACTTGGTACAAGGGAGGCCCAACCCAAGGGTCACCATCCAAGGCTAGTTCTGAAAAATATCAGGTTTCCCATCTCAACCAACCGAATTAAGGGGTATAGGGACTAGTCTGCCTTAATTTGCTGTTGTTGCTGTGCCATTATTGCTTGAGTTGAGCAGGCAGCCATCACCAGAATGACATGGCACCACTGGTTGGGCACACTCATGAAGAAGCAGAGAAGGATAGAGATTCAAAAGAGAGATGATGGAACAGGGAAGGGGAGAAAAACGGCGATTAAATTTAATGCTATCTTTATTGAGGGAAGAAGACATAGCCTTGGAATCTGACTTTTCAGGTACAATTCTTTTATTTCTCAGTATTGCATGCTCAGGAGATTGGCTGCTATGTCCTTACAATAAACCTTCCTTTATTTAAGTTAGCTCAAGTGAGTTTCTGCTCTTTTAAGTAAATGTGTTATGAGTAAAAGAAGCAGGTAACATAGAGCTGAAGATTAAGATGAATATTCACCTGCATATTTGACTTCTTAGAAAAAAAAAGTTTAGAACATGATAACCAAAAATAAACAGTCATCTCCATGGCAATAAAGAAGAAATGCAAAACAATTTAGAAAAACACCTATACTAACTTTCTCATTTTACACATGAGGCCCATAAAGAGGAAGTGCATCGCTCCAGGTAACTAAGGTAGTTTTCAGCCAAGAACACATCACAGCGGCCAGTCTATTTAAAATTAAGTAACTAAATAAATTGGTAATGCTGCCACTGAGGCAAATTATTTCAATTTCAGTCAACATTAATTGTAAGAAAGTTATTTCAATATTAACCCAGAATTCACATAACTTCCACCCACTGTAACTACTCCAGCTGTCTACAGTCACATATAATAAGTGTGATATTGATTCCATATGAATGTATTTGTTCTATCATTTTTTCATTAAATGTCTATTGAAGTTTCTTGTGAGCCAGTTATTTGTGATGCTAATAAGTTAAACCTTTTTTAAGAGGAAATACATCTATACATAAAGACATAAATGCAGAGAAGAAAGTATCTTGAGAGAGTAAGAGAAGGCTTAAAATACACAGGGATATTTATGTTGGCCCTTAAAAAATAACAGCAAAAATAGTAATAGTGTTACAGGATGAATGTTACTGTCCTCCCCAAAATTTGTATGTTGAAGCCCTTACCCCCAGTGGGTCTATATTTGGAGTGGGCTCTTTATGGAAGTAAAGGTTGAATGAGGCCATATGGTAAGGACTTGGTCTGATGGGATTAGTGCCCTTATGAGAAGAGACACCAGAGAACTTCTTCCTTCTCCCTGTGTTCACAAAGAAGAGGTCATGTGAACATGCAGCAAGATGGGGACAGCATATAAGCAAAGAGAAACATATACAGAATGAAACCTACCTCGACAGCACCTTGAACTTGGACTTTCCAGTCTCCAGAATTGTGAGAAATATCTGATGTGTGGGCACCCCCATTCATTACTAATGCAACTAGTAATGAAAATAGTTAACATTTATTAAGTGCTTGACAATTTCCTTTTTTACATCCGTTATCTCATTTAATTCCCAAAACAACCCTTACTATCCAGATATTCCCGATAAGAAAACTGAATCAGTGAGAGTTTAAATAAACTCTCCACTCTCAACAGTCACACAGCTGGTACATCCAGCCAAAGCCCAGACTATTAATGATACCATGATCCAGGCTCGGGTCTGATAATAGCAATGACAACAGAGCAGCTAATATTTATTAATCTTTACTGCATGAGCACTAGTGATAAAAGCATTATATTAATTACCTAATTTGATCCTAAAAAACAACTCTCATTTAAAGACATTCTCCATATCCATTGCACAGAGAAGAAATCTAAGGTCAAGAGAGTTTAAGTAACAACTCCAGTTGTCCTGCTATTTTCAGGCAAAAGGAGCAAGATTTGAAAACTGGTCTTTCTAATTTCAAAACCTATCTTCCCACTACTTCCCAAACACTTATAGCATTTCATTCAGGGGGTAGAGAAGAACAAAAGCTTTCAAACGGAGGAGACATACAGAAAGTATTCAGATATATGAAAGAGCAATGTTCATCATAGGAGGGATTACTCGGGGCTAGTCAGTGAGCAAGTATGAAAAATGGAGTCTCTAAGGGTGAGCAGACTGCAAGTCATGAGTCTTCACACAGAGCCAGTTTGTTTAACACACTGTGGAATCTCACATGCAGAGGATGCTTGTATGTTTTGAAAACATCTTGAAGAGGACTAGCTCAACCACAAAGCCTTATTTCCCCTTTACAGATTGGTTACTGGATTACCCAGATCAATAAGTTAAAGTCAGTAATTCAGTGCATTACCATCTGTGTTATAAAGTTTCAACTACGTAGTGTTAATCAGCTCACATTTGTCCATTTCTCCAGGTTTCCACAGGCATATCCCACAGTATGGTGTCTTGAAGTATTAACTCACAATATGAAAAGGAACCCATGACCGACTGGCTAGTTCTTTACATGCATCAAAAAAGAAGTGGAATGTTTTATGTGATTTGTTCTCATAGATTCCTTTTTTCCTGACTTTTTATATGCTCTCACAAACCACCTTTTTAGTGACCCAATGTAAAATTACTCAGCTCACACTTTCCTTCCTTTCTAAAGACTGAAACAGTACCTACCCATCTTGTGAACCTCTGTTCCAAGTGATGCAAGATTTCCTGATCCCTCAGAATGCCACAGAATTTTACAAGGACCCTATTTGTGCCTGGAGAAAAAACCATTTGGGCCAGTTTTGAGAGCCAATATTTGGGTCTTTGCCTCTACAAATACCCACTGTATCTCCTAAGTAACTCACCTAGTCCTTCCTCCTCATGTTTGATCTATCTTTTCCAATCTCAAGCTGGTTTGTCCTCCTTTTTACCAAAATTAGAAACAACACAGATACAGGCTCTAATAGACTGGTTCTCTTTATTCTACCTCACATAGGATTATCATTCCACCTTTCTCCAAAGTCTTGCTCACTAAAATATGAGTGCACTGCAGAATCTTCTAAGTAGCATACTAGTCTCATTAGAGCTTCACTACATTACCAGACCCCTTTTTGGAACACATGTGAGGACCCTCAGAGTATCGTGCCCATCCTTTGTGATACAACACTTCTTCCTAGATCTGAGGAGCACAACCGTCCCTAACTTTTCTCTGAGCTCTATGAAGTCAAAGAGTAAGTAATTCTGTTTTACAGTGCAATAGTTACACTGATTTTACTCTCCAATATGGTAATGGCATTTCCAGTATTTTATGTTACAAAAAGTTTGATGATCCCTAGTTCCCTGTCTCTGAATACATGAAAATTTTCAGAATATTTAGATATTTATACAAGGGTGTCATCCAATTTTTTATTTAAAAAAAAATATATATATATTTTGTTTTACTTTAATCCTTTTCAAAAGGTGGTTTTATAACCAGCTGTAAGACACTATTTGGTGCTCTGATGGATTCCTGATAACTTTAAAAATTGTTTCATTGGAATAGAAAACAATAACTTCCAGGACTGTCATGGAGAGCTGATATGTTTTTAAGAACTCCTGGCCCAATATCAAGCGGAACAGGAGTAAGAGATTTACTTTTTACTTGAAATGTTGTGATTATTTTGGTTTTGATTTTCACAGCCAATAGTTTCCACATTCTGTAGAAATCAGGTAGAGAGAAATGTGCTCCAAATTTTGCTCATAGGAGTATACTCTTGGTGAATATTCTTAATTTATGGCAATGTAGGTATTAGTTTTTATAACAGAACACAATTGGAGACACTGCTTATTTTTACCAAGATTTTGACTGGAATGACATGTTTTCAGACTGCTTTGTGGAGCTGAAATTGATTTATAGAGCCAATAAAAGCCTCTTGGAGAAACTGGCCTCATATCTTGTCCTGTACAGGGTTCTTGACCTGTGGTGAGTAAAGAATGGTACTTTCTGACTATGGCACTAAAGCACTTTCTGACAGACCCAGAAACCCCAAGTTACTTTGAGACTTCAAGAAGAGAGGAATTTGCCCAATTCATACAGGTATCTGTAGGCACAGATAAATCCTTGGCTGGGCTCAAGAGAGTTTTAAAAGGTCAAATCTAAAATTCCTTATGAAAAGAATTCATTTCATGCAAATAATTAAGACAAATACAATGGAACTGAAACTTGTTTTGCAAATAAATTGGTGCTGCTATGATTTGGTAAAAATGGGGAAATGGGGAGAAAAACAAGCTTCAGGAAAAAAAACTATTGTATACCTGTTGTTGGATTCCAGCGTTGTCTATTGTTTTTGAGTCTCTACTGGTGACCTCAAATTTGATTTGTTCTCAAGGTCATGCAGCAGCATCCCTCAAGTTTTCAGGTCAGTTCTACAGAGATTCTGGAAGCAAGGATTTTCATTCTTTATGTTAGGGCTCATTATTTGTTTTTTAGTCTGCTGTTCTCTTATTTTGCTTTTAAATATAGACTTTTAAAATTTATTTATAGATGTTTGAAAATTCGTTTACACGGTTATCTCCAAATCAATAAGATTCATTCTCATTTTCTCCCTTTGAGGATACTTAACTTACTTCCCTGACTGTGAGAGTTTGTCTCTCAATATCCTCATATTATTACCTGTTTAATGGATTCCTTTGTATGAATCCAATTTCTTGTTATCACTCATGCCCCTCAGACATCCTGTTTATTCCAGTAGAGCTCCAATAACCCATGCTGAGCTGCCACCTTCTTCCCCCACCCACTGACAGTCTCTCCACACTGCTAGGTCTCTGACAACCTAAGCCAAGACCCTGCATCCCATCTACCACCCACTGCAGAAAGTAACCTTGCTCAGATCCACCTAGTAACTTTTGACCTGAATTGTTCAGAAAAAAAAGGGAAAAGAAGGAGAAGAAAAGATATTCTAATGTAATGTTAAATCTGCAGTTATTCCAAGCAGGCTGCAAACGTTGCTATCTCAAGTGGCTATAGAGAGAGTGCACATTTGGTTCTGCTGCTTTATTTCTTTCAAGGATCAGTCATTGAATGCAAAGATGAAACTGTGGCAGTATCACAGACGAAAGCAAGTGTAAGCTTTCACGGCTAGCTCAATTCAAACTCCGTTTCTGAATGGGACTCCTATAACACCCAGCTAGAGGCTAGCATTTGCCTAAAGAGCGTACTTCTAGTCATTTATTATTCACACTGATCAGCCATCCATCTGTGGTACCTACATATAAAGGAATTTTTTTTTTTGGAAACAATATTTTAATATTAAATTTTAATATTTTTAATTAAAATTTTAATATTTTTAGGATAGGAGAGTTTATAACTATGCATCTTAGCAATTACCCAAAGATCTATAATTCAGTCCTCTGGAGCCCTAATAACCCTTTTTCTTATAGAGGGGAAGGAACAGAATCTCACTGGCTGAAGACTCTTTTGGCATAGAGAATCTATCTGGGAAATCTGGCTCAATCTATCTGGGAAAATATCAGAATCCACTGAGCTACTGAAAAAACATCCCATTTCAAAGATCTGAATGTATTTAGCCCTCCTCTTTGATGAAAGTTCCAGAGAGATTTCAGTAAGTAAACACTGGACAACCCTTTTGTTTGTCTCCCTACAGTTAATACAGTCATAAATGATGGGCTGCATTCAGAAGTCCCTTTCGGCTATTTCTGTAGATATTCTAATTCTTCTGGCTTAAAGTCTGACACTTCTCTAAAAAGTGTCAGTGATACAAGTGTATTTGATCAATATCCTTATATCCAACCATAAATGTTATTTTCGATGCAAGTATTCTAGTAAATTTTTGGAAAATATTTGGACACTTTTTTGGTGGTGGTGGGGTCACTAAACACTTTTGAATCTAACATAAATTCCAAACGTCCAAGTCAGTTGAAATTTCAGCCATGGCAATTCACTTTTATTAATCTCCTGTTTATTCCTTGAAACTAGCTCAAATGAATTAACTCAGATTCCTCCGGTAGCTGCTTCTCCCTTAAGGTATCGTACTTTCCTTTTGTGAAGCATTACCATGTGGTATTATCTCTAATGTATAATCTTCTCTGCTTTCCTAATAGACTGTGGCTGCCTTGAGAGCTATAACTTAATCAACCCAGTTCTGAGTACAAGGCCTAGCGCATGGCAAGTACCCAATAATTATCTATTGAGAAATGAAGGGACCCTGGAAGGGAGTACCAGCCTAGTCACCGAAATCAGGGGCAAATGCCTCATTGACCTTGGGAGTGTCAGTTAGACTTGACTAAACTTGCAAATCCTTCCACCAGCAGTTTCACATCCAAGTGAAGACAAAGTGATATATACTAACTTTGAATATACAGCACTTTACATTGACAGCCAGGATAGGTACACTGGAAATAACACCCTCCACAAAGTAATGACAGTGTCCTGATTCAGCTTCTAACTACTGGATGTCTCTCATAACACCAGGGTGGAATTAATTTCTGGGTTTGTGCCAACTCACTTAGCATTACGAAGAACTTTATCTTTCAGAGTCAGTGTACTGCAAACCACATTTACGGTCGGATCTCTCACAAGGCAACCTAGCTTTCTCTCTTGCAGTCATTACTTTAAACATGATGATCTTACGTTTCTCAAATAAGCCCCACTCTCTTACTGTTTCCTTTGCTTGAAATGGGACTCTGCACTGACATGTCCACCTTAACACTTTCTTTCATGGTTCAATCTTCTGCCTTCAAGTCTTGGCTTTTATCATTCTCCCTCCGGGGAGCCTTGGATTATCACATACGGATGAAAGTTCCACTTTGCTCATAGTGCAGGACATCCCAAGATAGCCTTGGCTGACCCAGCTCTTCCCCAATTCTCCCTTGTGGGTCTCAGAATAACAGTTGACATGCTGAGAATGCACCATCTTGAGATAAGGAGGAACTGGCTGGAGCAGCCTGAGCTCTGTTTCTATCCCTCCTGGAACAGGGTGTCCCACAATGCTTTAGCCCAGTGATCCCAGTTTCCCCTGGGAAACTGGCAGAATGCTTTTTGGATTCCTCAGCTATGAAGTAACATAGGGAACGTGCAGGTGAGACTTCATCTATCCTAGGAAGCTTTCCTGAGCTTTGAGAGATTGGCTCACCAGGGATCCTACTGTCTCTTGCTGCACGTCTGTGAGCAATAAAGTTGCTTCATGTGTATAATTTTTCTCTCACCAGACTTGTGCAAGTTGTAGAAATTGCAGCTCAAAATGCAATAGGTGAAAGCGTTTGGACTCCTATTGCTGGTGATTGACTTCATGAATGTCTTTGCTGTTTTCCCTGCAGTGGGAACCCTCCCCTAGGACTGGTAACTGGTGCACCATGAACCCGCTCCACATATAACACCTGCCATGTATCCTTCAAAAATGTCATGTGCTCATAAACACTTTAAATTATCAGTGTTTGTTTCTGAAATATAAACTCCATAAACATAAGGACTTTATTCATCTTTTTCACTGTTCTAGTTCAGTTCTTAGCATTTGTATTTCTCTTATGCCTACTATTAAAATATAAAATCAGAGTTATACCTTGTATCACAGAGCCTAGCATATAGTAAGATTCAGAAAATTCTTTCTGAATTAGTCAGATAATTTTCAAAACATGCCAGAGAGACGGTGATATAAAAGTCATTCACAAAGTTTCAATTCACTTTCTATTTCCTGAGACAGAATCTGAAGTAACTAGAAGTTGTCCCATTCACCAGTTAACAAGTTAAGTCCAAGTTACTTGTCTCTGATGGAGTCTCATATTCAGTTTGGAAGATATTTTTAATGGTAGGCTAGTGAAGATTGATGCTAATTGTAGGTTCCATCAACCATGGCGCAAGGCCTCCATTCTCCCAAAATCTTCTCCTGCAGACTCAACTTATTCTTCCCTCCATCACCTGAAGTCCACTGAAGTGTCCTCCAGGTCACTGTGCATTTTCTTGTCTTCTTGCCTTCATACAGGCTTATTCTCTGAATGCACTGGCTTTTTCTACTGTTGTAGAATTACACCCAGGCTAACAAATTACAGATAACTCAGTTGTATTAATCTGTTTTCACGCTGCTTATAAAGACATGCCCAAGACCAGGCAATTTACAAAAGAAAGAGGATTAGTCGATTCACAGTTCCACATGACTGGGGAGCCCTCACAATCGTGGCAGAGGGTGAAAGCCACACCTTACATGGCAGCAGATAAGCAGAGTAAGAGCCAAGTGAAAGGGATCTCCCCTTATAAAACCATCAGCTCTCATGAGACATATTTGCTACCATGAGGACAGTATTGGGGTAACCACCCCTGTAATTCAATTATCTCCCACTAGGTCCCTCTCACAACAGGAGGGAATTATGGGAGCTACAATTCAAGATGAGATTTGGGTGGGGACACAGCCAAACCATATCACTAATACAAATACAGTTTGTCCAGATGTATATTTGGGTATTCTGGTTCGGCAACAAACCTTCTCAGGTATCTTTTTCTCTGTCTCTCTCCCTGATCACTGCTCCAAAAATCATCTCCTATCCCCTCCCCCATCATCTCTCAGGCATTACAAGTCATGCCAGTTTTCTCTGGCTGCTGCGGCTCATCTCTGAGCACCCTTGTTTTTAACAAAGACCTCACCTCTGTAACTGTTCTCTTTGCTAAAGTCCCTTTATTTGAACCCAAAAGAATTAATTCTTTTTTTTTCTGTAGAAAACAGAACAATGCAATCAGAACCAGAACCAGGTTCTCAACCAATTAGATTAACCAAAACAAAACTGTTTTCTAATTCATTGTATATTTGATATGAATATAGTTTAACTGTATAAATAAAAAACATTTCAAGATAGCCTTTTGTTTTTCAGAAAATAAGAAATATACCTATTTTTCTCTAAGATATATATTCCCACATATATGTAAATGATATGCAAATATATGTGTGTATATACACACACACAAACATATATACACACACACACACACATTAAAAATCTTAGAAGGAAAATCTCTAAGACATATTTTGATGCTCTAATACATATTTTGATGACAGCTTCATTTCAAACAAAAAAAACCAGCATTGGTCTATGATTCATCCTTCAGAATTTAATTCATCCTATGGCGCCTTCACTGCTTCCCCAGACAGAGCTGAACAAGCTCTTTATTCTTATCATTCTTCACACATTAACCAACTCCATGACCCCCAGCACATATAATGAAAGGTGGGTCAACACAGAAAAACATGCTTTGAGAACCTGAATTCCTCCTGCTGTATCTTCACAAGGGCTATTCTGTGCCACTTTGATAATGGCACATACTTTCTCCAATCTCTTGACCACTCACCTTCCTTTCATTGATCCTGATTGCTCTTGGCTGTATTTCCCATCTGGGTGCTACTTCCCAGAATCCATCCCTTTGCAATAAGCATGTCAATCCTAGCCTGTGCCTAGGCATGGAAACTTCCTCCACGGGTGGGAACATCTGGCCACATATCTTTATTTGGCTCATTATCAAAATCATTTGCTTAATCTTGCTATTCCACTACAATCTGTAATATGCTTGAAGCTGGAGACTCTGCTTGCATTGTTTGTGTCTTAGGTACTCAGCACACTGTAGCTACTCAGTTGGTATTTGTTAAGTATTTGATTCAAGAATTTTCAATGGAAAAATTAATGGCATGGCCAAGTCTGTGCTTGGAAAGAAGAGCTGCTATACAACATAAACGTTTTCAACTTTATGGCTTAATTCCTTTTTATTCAGACAGTATGTTCAAATATATCCTTTAAATTCTGCAGTCTAATGTTTCCTGATCCATCTCTTTCACTCTTCTTCTTATTGCAGACCCACTTCTGTCAGCAGCCATTGGAAGTTTTTGACAAAATGGAGGGAACACTGCTGTATACTTGTAGTTTAAATAGTGAGCATTTAAAGCTTTCTCTAAGGCAGTTTCTGGGAAGTTGAAGACTAATGAGAAAAACAGCTAAAAGATGCTCTCCCAGATGAATTTATGTCCCTAAGGGATGAGTTTTTGAATGGTGCAATGTTCTAACACGTGATGGACAGTGAATTCCCAGAGAATCATCAAGTACACTCTGGAATAAGTGAACAGCAGGACATATTTTTTAAGGAATGCTGAGCCACAGTAAAACTCCAGAGAATGCTTCGATTTCTCAATTTATTTACCAGATTTTCTCCTAATAAACAAAGAATGATGAAAACAAATATACTAGGGGCGAATTTCTATGGTCCTGCAATCACAGAATCATTAACGCTGGGATGCTTCCAAGAACACAGGCAAATGGCAAGAGAAAGAAACTAGTGAACTTTGAAGAAATCTCTTTGAGAAAATTTTTAAATGATCCAAGAAAAACAGAAAATAATGTGCTGCTGTTCAGATAAATTTGCTGGAGAAACCACAAAGATGAGATTGTTAAGGAAGAGTCAGGAAGGGGACTATAAAATGCATATATTTCTCCAGGTAACACTGAGCTTTCAGAGTGGCAACCCACACTGCAGTTTTGAAAAGAAAAGAAAAAAAACACTTGCCAAGTGAAAAAGAGAGAGGGAAAATTATATGCACAATTGTTAGAAAAGCAACATCTGATAATTCAGTACTCAGTAGCACATAAGTGTGTCTGGTTTCATTTAAACTGAGCTTCTCACCCTTGCTCATAATGCCCTCGGTGCACTGCCTCTGGGCCTTTCTGTTGTTGCCCAACTCCTCCTGATGTCTTCCTCGTTGAAAATGCAAACTGTCTCCAAGATTCTAGGCAGCTGGTTTCTCCCCAAGTATTTCCCTGACCTCTACCTGGAAGCAATTTCTCCTACTTCCTGAATCCCAGAGGAAAGCATCTCTTCTTCTCTAATTAACAAAACCACTTCCCCACCACCATGGTTACATACCTCCATATAGAAGAACCAGGTGAGCAGAGAAGGTTGAAGGCAGAGCTAACAGCCACTGAGCAAACAATCCCAAAAGGAATCCAGAGAATGGATAAACCTAAGAGGGAAAATGAAGTGAGTGAAGAATTAGGGATCTGGAAACCTGGGGTGTGGCAGTAAGGAAGTGAAGAACATTGCAAGTGGAAGGAGTAAGGAGGAGAGGAGAGGTGTGAGATGGTCACCTGACATCACCTCTTGTCCTGTGCATGGTTTGCGTTACTGCACTTTAGCCCAGTGCTGCATGACCTGCCAGTGTAAGGACCACAGAATCCAAGAGTCCCACTTGGAGACTTCCTGGGTTCACCTGCTGGAAAGTTATTCTGGAACATTCCAGAGCATTTTGGAGCACTTCTTTGGTGGCAGGGTAGATGTCCATGATTCTATTTTCATTGGTCCTTCATTATTATCATAGCATAACTAATAGGGCCTTCACTGGAATCCTAACCGTCACTGGAACCAAGCCTTGGTCATCAAAATTTGCTCAGCCTATTGGCATGGCCAAAAATATATCACAGATTCTCTTGGAAAGTCCACAACTCCTCCTGCTACTGCCAGAAGTGAGGATGGTAGATGCGGTCCGCAGTCAAGGGAGTCAGTGAGAGTGAAGCCATAGTAGCAAGGGAACAGTGTGTTTTACCTCAAGAAGGGTGACAAAATGTTATCAGTAAATTCCACAGTGGTGAAAGAATGATCCAGTGAGTTCATTTGTAGGAGCAGTAACAATAGAGCTATCCTGCTAACAATCAGATTCTTATCTATTCTATCTGGTTGTATCCTATAGGTCCTATACATACAGTGGCAGGTATATCCACTTATGCAAAGACCTAGAAAATATCTATGCTATTGATTATTGTAGAGCGTCACAGAAGAAGGATACCATCTTTGTGAAAAGATCTTTCATCATCCAGGTGTTGCTGTGCCCAAGGAAAGGGAGTAGATGAAGGTAACTATAGCTAGACTTCATGAGCAACTGAAGAGTGGAAGCAGAGAGATTAATCCATTTTTGCATTGAGAACAAATGTCACAAGTGCAGTATATTGGAGAATAACATGTCAGACAAAGGGCCAATGGAAATCCTCAAGACGCCACATTCTGGATTTTGCATAGGCATTAGAACCCTTGCAGAGAAAATTATCTCCATATAATCCAAATAACTTCATGTCACATACACAAATACGTTATACATCCAAAATAAAAATAGGTCTTTCATGATTTACTACCCTAGCACATGCTATAACATTCTTATAGATATTAAATAATTAATTGAACAAATAGCATGATATCTTTAAAAAGCATGCTAACAGCATCCTTTTCAGAAAGTCGTTGTCAGAAAGGCAACCCCCTATGGTGCCTTAGCATTCCTGCCTGTTTTTGCTTGGTGTACCAAGAATCCAGGCCTCTTTCTCAGGATTGTATTTGTCCAGCATCAATGAAGGATGATGAAACAGTGCCATCTATTCCCATTCCCTCAGACACAGATCAGGCTTGCTTATCTGGAATTTGTAAATGGCATAATCCCCACGTGTCTAGGGAGGGACCTGGTAGGAGGTGATTGAATCATGATGATGTTTTCCCTCACGCTGTTCTAGTGATAGTGGCTTCTCACAAGATCTGATAGTTTTATGTTTCCCCTATGCTCGATCTTCCTTTCCTGCCACCTTCTGAAGACAGTGTATACTTCCCCTTCTCCTTTTGCCTTGATTGTAAGTTTTCTGAGGCTTCCCCAGACACGCAGAACTGTGAATTAATTAAACTTCTTTTGTTTATAATTTACCCAGTCTCAGGTAATTTCTTTATAGCAGTGTGGGAATGAATTAATACATCCACTTATCACTTCAACAGATATTTATTGATCATCTATTCAGTGCCAGGCCCTGAGAATAAAATGGAGAAAGGAAAACATCTCCCAGCCTCTGCTCCATTGTCATTGCCCTGATGGAATTTGCAATTAGTGAGGGAGATATAAACATTTTTCAAATAATTGTATACAAGTAAAATTAGAATCATGGTCCTTGCTAAGAAGGAGATGTACTGGGTGAAATGAGAGGGATTAGCAGAGGGAGGGACCCTGGGCAGTGTTCAGAAAAACTGCCATGAGGAGTGACATTTGTGCTGGGATATGAAATGGGAGAAGTTAGCTTGGTAAATAAGAGGGCAAGGAGGAGGAACACAGCGGAGGAAATCACACACACATTCTCGGTAATCAAAGGGGATTAGGATACACTGGAAGAACACAAGGCTAATGCAGCTCTAGAAGCTGAAGCAGGAGGTATGTGGAAGAAAGCTGGTCAAGATGTTCCAAGCATTATTAAAAGTGTTTTCTTTATCCTGAGAGCACTGGGAAGGCACGGAGTTTTAATCAAAAGAATAACATTCTTGGCTTTACATTAAAAAAAAAAATCACCCCATCAGAAACATAAAAGGCAGATGATAGACAGGCAAAATTAGATCAAGGGAAAACAGTTAAGATACCAGTGTAAAACTATTACCCAAGTGAGAAATAATACAGGCTTTCATTAAGATAGTGAAAGAAGTGAAAACATAATCAGCAAGAGACATTAAGGAAAATCACCAGGACTCTTAAAGGACTGATTCTGGAAGATTAAGCATCAGGAGATGTTAAGGACAACTCTCGGAGGATAGTTCATGAAACTTGAAGGTTCTTAGTAATATTCCCTGGCATGTTGAACACAAAGGAGATGAATTGGTTGGCTGGGAGAGAAGGCATATTCATCTGTTCTCTTGGTGAGAAGGATGAGTCCGTGAGAGTTTAGTGGAGATGCCAAGTAGGCCTTGTTGCATGTCTAGAGCTCAGTAGAGAGGGCTGCTACGGATAAACTAATCTGCGAGTCAGCAGCTCATGGGTGATAATTGGTGAGGAAGAGATAAAAGATAGAGAGAAATCAGAAGGTCAAGGACTACGCTTTCAAAGGCCCCCAGTTGATTGACATGTGAAGGAGCATTTGCCTAAAAATGAAACTAAGGAGAGAGAAGGAAAACCAGGAAAGAGTAGCATCATGGGATCCAAGGAATTAAAAGTATATTAATAGAGAGGTGAGTAGGTGTGAGTTTTGAATTATCTCTTGGACGTAGAAAAATGGAGAGCCTCGGTGATCTTAGCTGGAACTGTTTTGGTGGCATAGAGAAAGCAGCACCCAGAGAGGAATAGCCAGAGGCAGTGGGAGGTGACGATGGAGCAGACACTGGAGGGATGGATTACTGAATGGATACTGATGTGGCATTGATACAGTGTTTTATACAGTGGGGGAGACTAAAGCATCTTAAGTGTTGCTAGAAAGAGCCTACCTCTAAGAGAGAGAACACATATACATGACAGAAGAGAAATAATAAAGTTTCCAGAGAAGGGCATGCTATATTTGACAGCATAACACAATTCAGCTTTTAAAATTTCATAAATATTACTAGCTGTATCACATCAGATTGTGAAAATATGCTTGTAATCATAACTTTATAATATAGATGATCAATTTTATGAAATATTTTCCTTGCATTTGAGACTACTTATTTTCTTACCTTTGAATGCAACAAATTACATTAATAGTTTGAGTTTATAGCATAACTTCATTTTCTAGATAAATCCCATTTCATGATGAGACATAGACTACTGATTCTATTTACCATTATTTCTGTGTCCATGTTCATACATGAATTTCTCCATATTTTTCTTTTCTTTCATTCCTGAACAAGTTTGTTTGCTAATGTTATACTGGTATCTAAAATGAGATAGAATTTGTTTATTTTCTGAAATAGCCTGTGTAGTAGGGAGTTTATCTCCTTTAGAATGGCACATGTGTAAAACCATATGGGTCTGCTGTATTGGGATGGGACACCAGTAGGGATATGCCTGTGATGACATTTCATGGTTGATTCAATTTCTGGAGTGGCTATTGTTTTCTTGAGACAATCCTGATTCCTAATTATTTGATTAAAATATTATTTATCTGTTTTCAAATATTTTGCATTAAGTTTTTCATATTATTCTCTCATTACTCTCCACTTTTTTTCCTAAAATTGTATATTTGTGTGCTCTCTGTGGAAATTTGCTGATTTCATTAGCCTTCTTAAAGATCTTGTCATGATTGCAAATGTGAGGAAAATGGAAGCGCACATCAGCAAAGGGGCTTGGAGATCACACACTGATTGGCAGTAGAGCCAGGTCTCTTGATTTCCAGCCTATGAACTTCCCGTTGGACTTGCAATCATGCACTACCTTACTCCTCTAATTCACTTAAACTTATGCTGAGGCAAACAAAGATTTTACTTGGTTAAGTGTAGGTAGACAAAGCTGCAATATGACACTAAGCAAAAGTGTAAACAGATTGAAAGCAATGACTCCTCACCCTGCATGGCACCCCACAGAGTCCCCAGAGTTTCATGAACAAAACCACAGAACAAGCAGACCCCCACCAACAACAGTTGTCATACATCAATACCTAGCCACGCCCATGGAACATAAATGTGAAGGCAGACTTGGTGTTCAGAATGTTGCCTTATATTGGAAAGAGGAAATGCTCATAAAATTTCCAGATGTGTTTTTTAACCATTGAGTTTTGCTAGGTTTAAGATGTACCTTTAACTCAGTGGACCCAATTTTTCCATAAAACATATTAATGTAGGAGTGATTCTTTAAAACACTTTAAGATAAAAAATGTGACAGATTCACTTACAGTGAAAGACAGTGAAACGTCTCTCGTGATGGCAAGCAATAGCAAATAATTAAGAAAAATGCCTCTGACTTCTTTCTGTAATTTGCAACTCTTTCCAGCAAGGGAAGTTTATTCATTAACGTTCTCAGGAGGAATTCTCACTGTGAGAAAATGACAATGCTATTTATTTAGCCCAAATGGAAAATATTCATAAAATTTTCTTCTCTTTATCTACCACATTCAATTTGACAGTAATGTTTATAAATATAAATGATATCTGCTCCACAGATCTCTGCATAAACTTTAATCCTGAAAATAGTAACAGTCTTAGAGCCTAGAGTACCCAAAATGGCCACATAATTTAACATTACTTGGTTCATTCAACATGTCCAAAATTGAATGCATTCTTTAATGGCCGCAAAACTTCTCTGTGTTTCTATAGTAGTGACTGTTGGTTATCTATCCAGTATCTGCTTAGTTTTTCTCACATAGAATCAGAGCCTTCATTTTATTTTAGGGTGCTCAGAAGCCTGAATAAAGACTACATTAACCAAACACTATTGTAGCTAGTTAGGGCCATGTGAATATTTCTAGGTGATATAAGCCTAAGTATGCAGGTGAGGTTGCCAGGAAAGCTCTTCAGATAGATGTGCTATTATCACCTTAGTCCAATTTCTCTTTTATTTCAGCTTTGAATAGCGTGATAGCTAGAGATCTAGTAGCCGTTCTGGAATGTAAGAGAAATTCTGAAAATTAGACACCTAGGTTCTTGGTGTCTACGGGAACTACTATATCAGCCATCTATCTCCAACATAATAAGCAAGCATCCATTGCTCAACAAATATTTTCCATTTTCTCTATTCTTAGCCTCAGATGTCATTTTGCCCGTGAGAGGGAATCATTCTGACCCTATGTCAGAGAGTACTCCTTGCTTGTAGGTATCACCTGGCCATCTCCTCCTGCTTGAGTGCTCCTCAAGGACAACTGCGGCTCTTCAGTTGATTAGTCCACCACCCCATGTTTACAGTACCCACCACCTACTCACATGCATGGAATGAGATCAAAAGTATTAGCTGAGCTCTTTCCCATCTTGCAAGATGGCGGGTGAAAAAGTTGAGAAGCCGGATACTAAAGAGAAGAAACCTGAAGCCAAGAAGGCTGATGCTGGTAGCAAGGTGAAAAAGGGTCACCTCAAGGCTAAAAAGCCCAAGAAGGGGAAGCCCCATTGCAGCCGCAATCCTGTCCTTGTCAGAGGAATCGGCAGGTATTCCCGATCTGCCATGTACTCCAGAAAGGCCATGTACAAGAGGAAGTACTCAGCCGCTAAATCCAAGGTTGAAAAAAAAAAGAAGGAGAAGGTTCTTGCAACTGTTACAAAACCAGTTGGTGGTGACAAAAACGGCGGTACCCGGGTGGTTAAACTTCGCAAAATGCCTAGGTATTATCCTACTGAAGATGTGCCTCGAAAGCTGTTGAGCCACGGCAAAAAACCCTTTAGTCAGCACGTGAGAAAACTTCGAGCCAGCATTACCCCCGGGACCATTCTGATCATCCTCACTGGACGCCACAGGGGCAAGAGGGTGGTTTTCCTGAAGCAGCTGGCTAGTGGCTTATTACTTGTGACTGGACCTCTGGTCCTCAATCGAGTTCCTCTGCGAAGAACACACCAGAAATTTGTCATTGCCACCTCAACCAAAATTGATATCAGCAATGTAAAAATTCCAAAACATCTTACTGATGCTTACTTCAAGAAGAAGAAGCTGCGAAAGCCCAGACACCAGGAAGGTGAGATCTTCGACACAGAAAAAGAGAAATACAAGATTACAGAGCAGCGCAAGATTGATCAGAAAGCTGTGGACTCGCAAATTTTACCAAAAATCAAAGCTATTCCTCAGCTCCAGGGCTACCTGTGATCTGTGTTTGCCCTAACAAATGGAATTTATCCTCACAAATTGGTATTTTAAATGTCCTAATAATCTAATTAAATAACCAATTACCTTTAAAAAAAAAAAAAAAGTATTAGCTGAAGGAACAAGTGTGTGTTTGAGTGTGCATACATGTGTATGTGTGCATGTGTATGTTTGTACATGGATGATGTGTGTGTATGCATGTCTGTGTGTATGTGTGAAAGGGCTTTGAATTATTCAAGTGTGTGAAATTAAGTTGTAACAAGTAATCATAAAAATTCACTGTGCTGAAATAATGCAGCAGACCAAAGCAAAAGCCAAAGGAGAAACACAGTCAACCCACTTTGAAAATTTGAAGTGTCTGTAACTCCTACTTGGACAGAAACTGTGATTATGCTAATATTCATGTCATTCTCATTAATGCTAATAGTGTGCCTATGGAGGGAGGTTGCAAGGTGTGTATGGGGCTGTATATTTTCTAAGATGTTTTGTAAGATGCCATGTTGAGCTATTTTTCAATTCAATGCTTATTAAACAAAACTACCTATGACCTTAAGCCACCTAGTCTTTCCTATTCTAAAAATATACTTTCTATTTGCTTTTTACTATCTTGATTTTGCATGAAAGCTTTAATACATCATCTGTTTAAATATCTGAGTAAAGATAAACTATATAGTAAATGCTAGATTACTAGAACTGGAATAATCACTGTTATTTCTGTTTTATAAAGTACTCTACTCAGAATAATTTCAAATGAAGGTAGTTTGTTTAAGAGACTCAGTTGTGTGACCTTAAACCCAAAGGTCTTAAGACAAATGTTTGACTCCAAAGGCGTAAAATACCTGCATGACTTATAAATGCAATGACATTTTCAACATTAACATAAGATTTGACCTTTTGTGTCCAGTCTTCTGGGATGTGGTGTTTCAGCATGTTGAGTTTCTCTTTCTTTCTGTTTATTGTTCAAAGGCATACCTTGAAGCATAAACTTCAATAATACAGCAGTTCAAAAACCAGAAAAGAATCCCTAAGAGCAGAATATAGCAGAGCAAAACGCAATTAAATTTTAACCTTTCAAACTTTAAAAGATCTAGAGTAGCTTCGTTTCCTGCTTACCTCAATTAAATTGGATCCCTAAAGACACAAATAAAGATATAAGAAAATATACTGTCAAAAACACAATTACATTTCAAGAACTGGGTTAAATTAAAGCAAATCTCATTTATTCACTGCAGTTTAAACACGTTCATGTTTCACAAATTGGTATTTATTGATTCAACAATCATAAAAAAGATTATGTATTTCATTATGACAACTAGACTATGTTAGAATTAGAGAATTAATCATATAGCCATAAACTGTAATTTATTTAAAGAAGTGTAATTCATGTGATACATGAGAATCAAAATTGCTCACAGCAAAGCTATCTGTGATTGTCTTAATCCTTACCACTTAAAAATATCTCTTATGTAGAATGATATTTAGGGAAGAGAGATTTAATGAAATCTTGCTTTAGTAAAGAAATCTCATAATGAAGTATATTTCTTTGATCACAAGCTAGCAGTACTCAATGCTAGTGTTGAAAAATATCAATTTTTTAAATAAGATGAATGGGATTTTCCATTGAGGACTTAGAAAAATCTTGTAAAAGAATGTTGAGAAATATCTGAACTCAGAAATGTCTGACTGGAAACTATTTCAGTAATGGATTGATTTTATACATTTTACTAACTATAGGATGCAAAATAGCAGATTTGTATCGACTTTAAGAGCCATATCTGAGCACTTCACATCTGACAATGCTTCGAAGACAATTCCGAGACTGACATAATTTTTACCAAGTTTTTAATGACATATTTAAAAATAAACCACACACTATGCCAATTTTGCTTGTATAACTAAGAAGTAACTAGACATTCCCATTAGTCATTAGTTCTTAAACTGGAATGTGCTTGTTTAAGCTCCAGAATTTGAAATTTGCTAGAGTGGATCCTGAGAATGCCCATTTCTTGCAAGCTCCCAGGAGATGGTAATCCAGCTAACACGGAGACTTCGAAAACCACTGACTTAGAATAAAAAAGCAGTAATTATTCATCCAAATTAAGAAAAAGAAAATGCATCTACATTCTATTTCTCTACCCTCAAAAATTATAATCTGTGAGATTCTGATAAAACTATAGTAATTGATATAGGATAACTAATTCAATTTAATTAATTTTGCTAAAGTGTATACTAAAAGCATTAAATTCTGTTTTTAAAAAGGCTTCTTTTATATGTAGAAATTGGTGATTTTTTTCATACCATGTCATCAGTATTAGCAAAAGCCTACATTAAAATCACTAAAAACATGTACCTAGTAAAAAGATGACAACAACAGAAAATAGTCCTTGTTACTATTTTCTATACAAACAAGTTAGTAAAGTTTTTAAACGTGGGGTGCTCAGTTTTCTTAATAATAAAGTGACATGTTTACAGTGGACAATCTGTGACAGCTTTCCAGCTCTGGAATGTCTCAGTTTGGACACTGTCAAATAATTCATGCCTTTGTAACAAAGAAGCTAGTGTCCATCTGGCATGGTAAAGAGAACAAATATCTTGGAGCAACTCCCCAAAAGTCTACAGAAAGAACGACTTTTCCATTTGTTGGTTATTAACTAACAAGGAGTTTCAAAATAGAAATTGAACAAGAGAATGTAATTTGACTGCCTAGAGAGTGTGTTCGGCTCCTTTGTTGTACATGTGCTTATTTCATCCTTGACTGTTAATTGCAATGAAAGACAAGGTTTCATTCCTTATGGAAACTTCTTTAGTGCTCAGATGGGCAAGTGATGTGGGTGATGACTGTCAGTGGATGGATCAAGAGCAGACTGTAGAGTCGGCTGCTGCTCAGACGCAAAATTAATAAATACCTGAAAAAAGCATAAAAATTGCTGTTAACGTATAAGAATAAAACCTTTTGGTCTCACTTACTAGAAAAAAGACATTCTCTCAGAACACTGGCCAACTTGTCCTAAAAGCTACAGATCATTAATTTATACCACTCCCTCCCAAATCACATAAACATGCAAATCCATTGAGGACACAACTCTAAGAATGTTCCTATTTCTAGACAATTATAATAATAAATCACCTAGAAGTTCTCAGTACCTTAAGCCTGGTTTTAGAAAGATGTTACGATGTATTTTTATATTTCTGGAACTCTTAGTAAATCAAAACCTTTTTGTTTCTTCAGAAGTTAGCTATCAACTGATTACAGTAGAGCCCCCATACTCCCACCCCCACAAGTCTTGTGAGGCTGGGTAATGTGGAGAAAGGAAAGCCGATGTGACATGATTTAACTTGCTGAATGTCCAATAGAATCATGAACACGTTGAAACTCTATTGAATATCTACCTTAAGTAGAAGGGTACACAATAAACAAACTTTCTGATACTCTCCATCCTTATCATAATTTTATAAAATTGAACAAGATGAATTGAATAAAGTGGTGAATTGAAGTAATTCGATTAATTTTAAAACTGCCTGGATTAGGTTTGATGAACAGAACCAAATGCAACCTCCTGAATCATTCAAGATACTATACCTGCTCCAAAGTGGTTTGGTTAATGGAATAATGCTTAATATTCAATAAGGTCTTATTGTTCTCTATAACTTTGAACAAGTCAGCTAGGCATGCCCATCTTTTTGGCACATGATATTCTAATAAATTCAGGTGCTGTCCCTAAAAGCAAAAAAAAATAAAAAATAAAAAAAAAAATAAAAAACATATCACATAATTAACATTATTAAACAAAATTGATACTACATTTAATTGGCAAATAAATTCAGTTGTATTTTCTCAACCTACATACATAATTTTGTGAGTTTCCAATGAATGCTTGTTGATGACAATTTTTCATGGAGTATATCTGACAAATGGCATTCATCTGAATGGCACTGCCCTTTGATATGCTCCCACCCTGCCATAGCATGGGGAAGCACTCTTTAAGGAATCATAAGATGCCCACAGATATCTGAGATGTAGGAAGTTAACGTGGCCTAACAGAAATGGACAGAGGAACCCTGAGCTTTACATTGGGACTTGGGCTTATCTCTCAGCTGTTCTCATCATTAGCTGAGCAACTCTTGGAAAGATATTTAAACCTCTGATCCTTGTCCTCATGTATGCCAATGGAGACAATGATATCTGTTTTATAGGGTGGCTCAAAGTCATAATTGAGCATGAAAGGCAGTCTCAGACAGATGCTTCTTCCATAGCAGGATTTCACTAAATGGCAGTTGTTGAAATAGATAGAACATAGCTACTTTATAGACTACAACCTGCTAGAAGTTTTAATAAGGTAGCATCCCACAGTTATCCAAGAGAATTTTAGACAGTGCTTCTCATACTTTAGCGTCCACAGGAATCACTGGATCACCTCACTAAAATGCAGATTCCCATCCAATATGTTGGGGCCTGTGATTCTGCATGTCTAACAGGTCCCAGGTAATGAAGATGCTGCTGGTTCAGGGACCATACTAGATGACAGCAAGTTTGTAGACGATTGTGATCTCAAAAACAGGGCTCTTTTTGTGAAGCAATGCTGAAACCATCAAGCCTATAAACCCTACAGCAAATACATGGAAGAGATTAGCTTTTACAATCATCCGTGCTGAACAAGGTGAGCTATGCAATGAACCTATGCCACAGATAAGAAGGGTGATATGTAATCACAGGCTGCTCTGGCCAGTCCAGCAAGTAGCCAAGCAGACTTGTCACTCTTCAGAGTAATCAGGCAATATCAGCTATCCATGCTGTTTTTGGTAGGGAGGCAGGGCCTATACTTTGCAAAGAGGCTAAGGTAACAAGTAGTATCTTATAAAAGCATAGAATAAAAACAGAAATAGACAGGTACATGTATTAGTTTTGTAGCTGAAAATAAAGAAACAATACAGAATATTAACACTACCTTGAACTGGATTCCTGGAAAATAAAGCTTCAAGTGGTCAGAAACAATGCAATGTTGATTTGCTTCCTTACAGAGCCAAACTTTGACTGTGTAACCATCACCAAACCTGAGAGTTAAATAAAATAAAAACATGATTATTATATTAACTTAAGATGAGTAAATTTTAAGTTCATTTTCACAGAGGCAGAAAAAGAAAATAACTACTCCAAACTGTTGAGAGAGTTTGGATTCTCAATATAAGACACAGAAATTAACCATAAGTCAATTATGCAGTTGGTTGTTATTCTATTTATTTTGGCATAGATACTGATTTACCTTAAAAAAAAATCAGCAAGTCTTGGAATCAACACCCAGGCAATAAAAAAGGAAAAGTGAAAATGCAAACAGTGAAAGCAAGGTCCTGAGTTAGAGGAAGTGGGAAGCTGGGCTGGAAACTGGCCCTGGGAAGCATTGTTATTGCTGGCCTCATTGCTTCAAGGTCTGTACTGATTAAAATTTGTCTGGGAAAAGATGAAAGGAATTACATATGTAATTTAACCAGGCACTTGTCTGTTACAAAAAATAATTCTCCCAGTTGTACTTCAACCCAGCCTAGGTGGACAGGCCCTATGACTGCAAAGGAAGTCTCCTGCCTAAGGGGCTCTGTTCCTCACATTGCAGAGCTGTCAACAACAGTTCCACTGGTGTCCCATCGAGACACAAGCTTATACTCATACCCCAAAGTAACCTCAAATAGCAATCTCCAGGAACGTAGGGGGGTCTCCAAAAACGATATGAATTATTCTACTGCCTTATGTCATGTGGTGTTGGACACATCATAGCATCCCAGGAAAGATCTGTTCAATAAAAGATAAATAGATGAATATACTCTGATGACTAAAATTTCTTTGTTTTGTTCACTAAGGCATCTTTTCTAAGTACCAAGCACAGTATAAGTACCTGGCACCTAGCACTGATAAATACTAGTTTAATGAATGAAGAATGAGCAAATTGCATGCCCAGTCTTAGCAATCATACTCATCTCATTTACAAAGTGTTGCTGGGGAAAAATGTGCTACACTTAAGTAAATGTTCCCTAAATGAGGCTGTCCCCTAATACATTTATGGTCAAATTATTTTTCAAGTCTGTCTGGTAGAGACAGAATATCCAAGAAAATGTGACTTTGTTTCAGTGGTATAGATCACCCTTGTGAGCACTCATGGAGCTCCTCGACCTGGAGTTCTGTTTTCCTGCCTCCTGCCTTGATTTCAGATTGCCAGATGTCATTTCCCCTTGAGGTCTATGTGTGGCCCCACAGCCTCCCATAGCCTCCCCATTAGAAACCAGTTGATGGTTTCTAATCTTCACGTGGCTAAGAGGTTGCTGAGGACGCTGATAAAATATACGTAAAAGCATACAGACATGCACCTCTCTAACATTTCTATTTGGCTATCTCGAAGAATTGTTAAAGGCCAACACATTGGGTTGGTATAAGAGGTATATATTCTGTGGCTGTTCTCTTCTCAGCAGTATGTTACAAGCTGTGCTGCTGAATAACACAACCAACCCACTGTGACTTCAACAAATCCCCAAAGTGAGTGTATACGTCAGTGTTTCACGAAAAGAAGGGATTGAGGCCCAGGTGGTTGAAGGGGCTTCCCAAGGTGAACCGCCGTGTCACTGGAGCTTTGTAACTATTCCTGGGAGAGCTCTCAGCTGTGTCTGGGCATAACGTTGTGTTCCAGGGCAGAGGGGATGTGTCGGATGGAGATGTGTCCAGGTCTCATGGTTATCAAGGATTCTGATGGCATGACAAAATGCCGTGTTTGCACTACTGATGTGGAATCTAGCTCCTCCACATACTAGTTGTGTGACCCTGGAAAGTCAGGTAAATTTTCTAACCTCAGTTGCCTCATCTAGCAAATAGGTTAATTATAGTAGCTGCCTATAAGATTGTGAGAAGACTGACTGAATTAATCCTTGCAAATTGCTTGGGACAATGTCTGGCACTGTGTAAATAAGTAGATAAATAAGTAGTGAAATTTAGGCTCTGTGCAGAATATGATCAAAACAGAAGAATGGGCCGGGCGCGGTGGCTCAAGCCTGTAATCCCAGTACTTTGGGAGGCCAAGGCGGGTGGATCACGAGGTCCAGAGATTGAGACCATCCTGGTCAACATGGTGAAACCCTGTCTCTACTAAAAATACAAAAAATTAGCTGGGCATGGTGGTGCGTGCCTGTAATCCCAGTTATTCAGGAGGCTGAGGCAGGAGAATTGCCTGAACCCAGGAGGCGGAGGTTGCGGTGAGCCGAGATCGCGCCATTGCACTCCAGCCTGGTAACGAGAGCGAAACTCTGTCTCAAAAAAAAAAAAAAAAAAAAAAAAAAAAAAAAAAAAAACGGAAGAATGCTCTTTTTGGAGTGAAGAAGCCCACAATGTATTTGGAGAACTTCGATGAAAGCAGATAAAACAATTCAAACACGAATTGTAAGCACTACATAAAAAGATAATGACACGAGGAGACAGTGGGCAGAGAGATAACTATATGTTCTTATGAATATTAGGATACACTTTGACCATTAGTAAAAATTGCAGACTTATGGGTATATTTTGCTAATAATTTTGACAAATTCATGCTAAATAACAATAATTAATAAATTCTCTATAAGCACATATGCATATTAATACTTAAAATGCTTTCAAAATTTTCATTTGAACTAAAACATTTCCAGATTTACTGTGAAGAAGCTGAATTACACAAAAAGAAAAATTAAACCAAGGGTAAATTACACAAAAAAATTAAACAAAGGGTAAATTACATCATTTTTCAAAAATAAAAAAACTCTAGAGAAAATATTCCTGAAATAGAAAATATGTTGAAAGAGATTACACAGGATCTCTGTAAAATATTTAATAGTTAAGAAGACTTCTAAACATAAAATTATAAAAGCATGGCACCTTCAACAATTAAGACACTCTTAGATTATTAAATTCATTATAGAAAAAAAGGCTTCAAAATAGCCAAGGAGTCATTTATTTCTATGTTCATTCAGTGATCTAACATTTCTAGTTAATACGTTATGTGCACACTATTTGTAGAATCAATGATTAAATAGAGATAAATAAATGGCATTATCTGTAGGTAAAGGTGCTTATAAGAAATTTTCTGCAATTTTTTGAAGTACAACATTTTGGAACCACAGACATTAAATGTAATATATTAATGCTAAAACAGAAGCAATAGTAATACGTGAGTGGAAGAACAAAAATACATACATATATTTTAAAAGTCAGACACTTCAAGAGCAGAACAAAAGAGGTGGCAATGCACCTGCAGAGACATTTCTGAAAAATCACTTGTCAAGTTATACCAACTGCCTATGAAGCTTTGCATTCCTGGGCTTAAGGCTCCCCTTATAGAAGTCCTTTTTCCAAAATTAAAAGTCATCTATTTATAACAAATACATTAATTTCAGCCTCAACTATTAAAAATCTCTATAAACAATTTTTGTAAAGAGAAAATGGCTGTTATATTAAGAGAAAATGGCTATTATATTAAGTGCAAAATAGAAAATCATAGACTCACTATATTAATTATGCAAATATATTTGCATATATTTATAGTCAGAATGAAATAAATTCTGGAATGTTATCTGGACAAGAATCATTTGACTGTTGGTTTTTTTCCTTTATGCTATTCTGAATTCTAAAATAATGAGCATATATAACGTTATCATTAGAAAGAAAAAATATACATGATTTCTAAGAAAATAAAAGGAACATATACTACAACTGTATTTCAGTTTCTGATTTTAAAAATCATTTATTTAGGTATTTTTTGTCATACTGCCTCTAAAAATTAAATGTATAAAATTCTTCTTGGTAGAGAACCTAACCTTAGACTTCAGAAAATAATAGGATTTACAAAGTATGTAATATTTGTATTATTTGTTTTTTATAGACATATGCCCACTGGTTTCCATCAGCTGCCCCACAGGGAGTCTAGTCACACTCACATCCACAACCCCATACATGTGCCCTTCCCTACACATATCTGAGTAGGAAATATCTTTAAAGACGACTTCTCCCTCATCCACCACAGAGTGAGAACAGATAGCAGAGGGGGACCAGGCCTCCCATGGTTTCACGTTAAGCTTTCATCCTGCACAAATGTTACAGCACTGACTGTGGAATTGGGACCCCCACGGCCTCAGACTACACGGTCCCTCATTCTCATCTTCCTGCCTCACCTCACCACACCCCACTCCTCACGGGTTGGTGCCTTAACGAGGTACCAAATTCCAGTGATTGGGTCTACTGAATTGTAATAGCTTGTCTTTGGATGCATGAAGTGGAGGAGCAGATGGCACTGAAGAAGGGTGGCCAAGCCAACACCGGGATGCAAACATGTATGTGAGCAGTTGATGTTTGGCTGGCATCTCTGCATTATTATTATTTTTTATTTTTGAGATGGAGTCTCGCACTGCCACCTGGGCTAGAGTGCAGTGGCACAATTTTGGCTCACTGCAACCCCCGCCTCCCAGGTTCAAGTGATTCTCCTGCCTCATCCTCCTGAGTAGCTGAGATTACAGGTACCCACCACTATGCCCAGCTAATTTTTTGTATTTTTAGTAGAGACGGGGTTTCGCCATGTTGGCCAGGCTAGTCTTGAACTCCTGACCTGTTGATTCGCCAGCCTTGGCTTCCAGCCCAAACGTGAGCCACTGCGCTCTGGCTATCTCTGTATTATTAATAGAAACTTCCTCCCTGCAATCTGTCCTCATGATTACCCACTGGAAAGAAAAGGAAACCAAGAGGGAAGACTGAGGACATGAGCTCCGTCCTGCAAGCTCGGTGAGTGAGGCACCAAAACACATTATCCTAATTAATGCCCACAAAATGCTGATGTTGCTCTCCCTGTCTCTGATTTACAGAAGTAAGGTGGATCTTAGAGAAGCTACATAACTCGTTCAGGTCACACAACTCAAAGGGAATGGAGGGAGGTACAATTCCAATGCTGAGCACTTAACCTCAAAACTGCAGCCTGCAGCAGGATCTCATCTCATCGTAATGCTCTTACATCCTTTATATTAATACTTTCACATCAATAATTTCATTTTACTCTTATCATACCTGTACACTGACTAGAACAGATACCATTTCCTTTTTATTAAATGCAAAAATTGGAGGCCCAAAGAGATCAGAGGATTTTTTCCTTTGTCACTCAGCTTATTAGCCAGCAGAGCTGAGACCATGGGGCTTACCTCAAAACCATGTCCCTTCATTGCAAGTACCTTTATTATTTCAACTTCAGTTAAGTTTGATTTGGATCATTTTCTAATCCTTGCATATGCAAATCAGAATTGCTGTGAGGATTACAGACCAAAGGTATTAACATAAAGAGAGCCTTTGACAAATAACAACAACAAAATGGTGTTTGGCAGCTGGCACCCGCTCTCCTCTTGGGGAAGAAACCCTCTTTGAAAAGAGTCTCAATACACTTTCTGAGTTTAAAGACAAGATCATATGGGTAGATGACACAGCTTCACAATAAAAAAGAAGCTTGATTCATGTTAATACACATCACTCTCTATGGCTAGATGTGTCACTTTCTTAAATGACTCTACCAGTCACAGATCCAGATTAAAGTGCTTGGGTCAATGTCACCTCTAGGAAGGGCCAAAAGAACTGTCTCAGAAGTGTGGAGACCATGTCAGCTTCAACTCTGAAAGACTGACTCAAAATCAAACTCTTCAGCTTGCCCACAAGGCTCTCTAATGGAACTAGTGCCTTCCTCTCTGACTTTGCATCTAAGAGTATCCTTCACACTACCCACACCAAATCTCCTTTGCTCACTCCATTCCATATTTACTCAGTGCTCAGCTGTGCAAGGTCCTCTTCTGGCTGTGCAAGGCCCTATTCTGAAGCCCTTCCTGCGTACACCCAGGCATATGGTGCATCCTTCAATGTCATCAGTTGTTACAGCAGAACTCCAAGAAGAGAGGACACATAGACCCTTCTGCCACTGACTCTAACAGCCCTGCAAAGGCCCCGTTCATATTTAATGGAGCAAAGAGTGAATTAAATTCCTCATCAGGCTTTGGTGTAATGGAAACAATATATTTCTTTCTTAACTGAACAGCAAAATGTGTATCTATTGTTTCTCCTTCCTTCTTTAAAGCAATCAAAAGGGATCATTTTAAAGCAAGGAACAATAGTCAAGTCAGCAGGACAAAAAAGAAAAAAATACATAGCCTCATCTCCAGCATTATATCACTGTCACTGGCTAAACAAGCATGATAGAGCATTTTGTTTCCACGGTGGTGAGGTGACAGCTATATGACTCAGCCCCTTATGTGGCCTCTCGCATTTTTTATGGTCTGTGAACATTTCCCTTCATTTCAGAAATACCCTAGAGTCTATATAAACAAAAGATGCCTTTTACAGCTGACAATATTGCCAGAGTGATTTGCTATATTCCTCAACCTTGACAAGTAAGCATTTCGGTCCCTTGAAGTTTTAAAGAGAAAGTTGGGAAACAAATGATTACCTATGAAGTTGAAATTCTTACACACGAGTTCAACTAAGAGTAGCAGCAGACAAGTTTTGCTTGGCGCATACAGGAGGGCCTAAAAACCCGTTATTGTTGAAATAAGTTGTATATGTGATTTTCTGTTCTCAGCTGCCAAGC
Source organism: Saimiri boliviensis (assembly GCF_048565385.1). Lineage (NCBI taxonomy): Eukaryota > Metazoa > Chordata > Mammalia > Primates > Cebidae > Saimiri > Saimiri boliviensis. Next base: position 108,989,617 of record NC_133458.1, read on the forward strand.
TGTTCTCACACCAGTCAACTTGAGAGGCCAAGAGAGCGAAAGTAGCCATTTTCTTTCTGATTTTATTTTCTTTTCTTTTTTTATTTGAGCTTCTGAACATAATAAAGAAAACAGCGTATAGAAGAAGCCATAGCAAGCTACTTTCTGGTTGATGAGTGCTGCCCATAGAGAAACCTGTAGTACTTCGTAGGTGAGACCTGGAGGAAAACAATATATATTTTTTTATTTTATTATTTATTTTTATTTCTAATTTCGAAATGGAGTTTCGCTCTTGTTGCTCAGGCTGGAGTGCACTGGCACAATCTCAGCTCACTGCAATCTCCACCTCCCAGGTTCAAGTGATTCTCCTGCCTCAGACTCCGAGTAGCTGGTATTACAGGCACCCCAACCACACCCAGCTAATTTTTGTATTTTTAGTAGAGATGGGATTTCACCGTGTTGGGCAGGCTGGTATCAAACTCCTGACATCAGGTGATTCACCCGCCTTGACCTCCCAAAGGGATTACAGGCATGAGCCACCACACTTCACCTAAAATGTTTTTTTAAGGAAAGAGAAATGCTTAGGAAATTCAAGAAACTTTTATTAAAACAGGGAGCCTTCAAAGCCAGCACCCCATTCAGCCACCATCTGGGCAAAGACGGAAGCTTTGTAAGTGTTACCATAAGGGAGGGGGTGTTCTGCTGTAGGCACACAAGCAAATCCTCTCTATTCTGTTTTGCTGCAGTTTTACATTTTTATAGGGACAGGGTTCCCTTGGAAGAGTGGATTAAACTTCTGAGTTCATTTTCAAAGGCTTCGCAAATAACCCTCTACGGACTCCAGTCATATCCCATGTAATACAGCCCATAAATAAATAATAAAATAATAAGAAAAAAATGCCTAATTGTCTTAACAGAGAAGAATTACTTAAAGGTGCAACCTCCCTCCTATTGTTAAGAAAAGGCTTTGATAAGCCAGGCTCTGTGTAAGAGACTCTGGGCCAAAATGTGGCTGGAACTTTCCAGCTGGATGCCTGGGTAAGGACAGCACCCTGGCAGCCAGGGACATGAGAGCGGAAACAGCTGAGGACGCAGGGAGGGGCCGTGTAGACAGCCCAGGGATCCCCGATCACTTCTCTCTTTGGGCCCACATTCAAAAGTGTTAGAAAATTACTAAATTCATGGAATTCTTGAGACATTTGTGTGTATGGGTGGTGACACATGGCTGGCTCCCCGGCACTGGAGCAAATGCCCAGGCAGGACTGTGCAGGCTCAACGCTAGGGCAGGCTGCAAAGGCCTCCAACTCATCAGTTCACAGAACCCTTGAGACAAGGGTCCTGGACTGCCTGGCATGAAATCAGGCACATTTTCCTAAATCTCCCAGAGGCAGGAAAGACCATAGTGACAGCTGGGTTATGAAAATGAATCAAGACAGTGCATCTTTTCCATGTTACTCTGGATCCTTTTAAACACTAATTGCAAACTAGAGGAGCTGTAACAAAGAAAGTACTAACTGGGATCAGCTTCTCCACATTATGGTTGGGGGGATGCCTATACCGCAGGCAGATGACTCCCTGCTTTGTGAACAATTGTGCCGGAGTGATTGATAAAGTCTTCTCAAAAGGCTGGTGCTTGCCCTTTCATCATTCAAATATGCCTCTATACACAATAAAATTAATACGATAAATGTTTACAATAATGAGAAGAAAGCAGGGGCGATCAAAAAATCAAGATAGATGTTAAAATTGGACTAAAAAATCAATGGACCTTGACTCCCCATTTTACAGGCACAGTCACTTTAGATGTAGGTACAATATCGGCATGAAGTAGACATAAATAGACGTCTTTAAAACAATTCAGCCAAGACACATCAGGGCAGTATGAGGAGCTCTGCAGACTCATTTCCCAGTAAAACTGGTGATTTAAAAAAAAAGCAATAGTCTCCAAAATGGTATATTTCTGTATATAGCAAGTTAAAATATATATTTATTCAAGAAAGTCTACTGAAACTAAGAACAGTGAATGTCTGTGGCATTTAAAACAAGACCTACTCTTCTCCTATCTTCCAGCTCAGGAAAATGGAAACTCCACTCCAGATCGCTGCATCCAAGAACACAGGGCTCCCTCCTGCCTTAGCTCCCCATGAGCGAGCTGTCTTCCCCTCTCATCCTGGGCCCAGCTACCTATTCATGAAGTTAAGCTGCCAGTGAGTACAGCTGAGAGGTGATGGTGCCCTTTTTTACCCAGCTCTATCTCATTAGACAGAAGTTTTAAATTAAGAACAGCATTGCTGAGAATATTGGGATGCCCCTTGTTCTTGCCTCATATCATGGTGTGGGGTTTCCACACTGGGAGAAGCAAGCTGAGAGAATCTGAGGTCACTGTCCTCCCTCTCCAATGAGTGCTCAGCTCCTACAGCGGGAGCATCATTCAGAAAGAAACATTGCTCCCATTTCTAGCTCCAGAGATGTGGCTCATATGTGTTTCCTTGCCTCTAAAGAAGCAAGCCATGCAAGAGATAACTGCTAATCTAGCCCTAAGGAACTGATTCTTTTTTTTTTAGCAACAAAGCATGGAGAAGTTCAACCATAAGGGTGTTGTTATTAATAACTGGAAGTTGTGGTGAAAGACAATCAGGAGATTGATAGATTCATTAGAGATATAGGTTAAACTGTAGGCTAATTTATCAGAAAGAACCAGGGAGACCACTGGAAGGAGCCCTCCCAGTGGCTAATTTGTGAGTAAAACAAATCTTAAATACTGGTCTCAGGAAGTAGCCCTTTAACAGAGCCTAAATTTGACAAGATTTGTATGTAGAACAATTTATGCTCATGATACTGTTGAAAAAAATACAGCAATCAGTGAATCTTACCAGCTGGCTGTGGGTAAAATGACCAGGCAGAAGCAATTCTAAGTTACTTTATAAAATACTTTGAGACGAACGGAAATGAAGGCACAATATTCCACAGCTTATAGGTGCAGCTAAAGCAGTGCTTAGAGGAACATTTATAGTAATAATGCTCACATTAAAACATAAGAAAAAATACAAAATAATACTTAAATTTATACCTTAAGAAACTGGAAAAAATAAAGCAAATTAAACCTAAAGCAAGAACACAGGAAATAATCAAGTTAGAGTAGACATCCATAAAATCAAGAACATAAAAACAATAGAGAAAAATGAAACTAAATTTGATTGTGGGAGTCTGGAATGCCATATGGAATATGGCTATGAAAAAAATCAACAAAATTGACAACTATTTAGCATAATTGACCAAGAAAGGAAGAGACATGATTCAAATTGCTAGAATCAGAAATAAAAGAGAAACCATTACTGCTGGCCTTACAAAAACACCCCATCCTTGATGGTTTAACTGGTGAACCCAATGTTTTAAGAAATAATGCCAATTTTTCACAAACATTTTTTACAAATGGAAGTGGAAGAACACTTTCTACCTCATTCTATGAGGCCAGTATTTCCACAATACTAAAACCAAAGACATCACACACAATCTTAAAAAAACAAAAAGGTTACAGACCAATATCTCTTAAGAATATGAACACAAAAATCCTAAACACAATACTGGAAAATTAAATCCAATAATATTGAAAATATATATATATCATGATCAAGTGAGATTTATCCTAGAAATGCAAAATTTGTTTATCATTGCAAAATCATTAATTTTTTTGTTTTTCCAGAAGTCATTCAGGAGCAAGTTGTTTAAATTCCATGTAATTGTGTCGTTTTGAGAAATCTTGGTATTGATTTTTATTTTATTTACATTTATCTATCTATCTATCTATCTATCTATCTATCTATCTATCTATTTATCTATCTATCTATCTATCCATCTATCTATCTATCGAGAAAGAGACAGTGTCTCACTTACTCTGTTACCCAGCCTGGAGTGCAGTGGTGTAATCTTGGCTCACTGCAATCCCTGTCTCCTGGGTTAAAGCAATTTTCCTGCCTCAACCTCCCAAGTAGCTGGGATTATAGGTGCATGCCACCATGCCTGGGTGATTTTTGTATTTTTTCTTTTCAGGTTGAGACAGGGTTTTACCATGTTGGCCAGGCTGGTCTCAAACTCCTGGCTTCAAGAGATCCACCCATCTCACCCTGAATCCCAGTGCTCGGATTCAGGTATGAGCTACCATGTCCTGCCTGATTTTTATTTTTTTATATTCCACTGTGGTTCAAGAGCATGGCTATACCATTTCAAGTTTTTGAATTTATTGAGAATGTCTTTATGGCTGAGCATGTGGTTGATTTTAGAGTATGATCCATGAACAGATAAGAAGAAAGTACGTTTGTGGTTGATGGGTAAAGTGGTCTGTGGATGATTATTAGGTGCAATTTGTCAAGTATCAAAGTTAAGTCTAGAATTTCTTTGTTAGTTTTCTGCCTCAGTTATCTGTCTAATGATGTTGGTGAGGTGTCGAAGTCCCCCAGTATTGTGTGGCTAAGTCTTTTCATAGTTCTAAAGTACTTGTTTTATGAATCTGGGTGCCTTTGGTCATTCCATATTGGTTTATTTATCTTTTTTATTATCGAATTTAGATATATATCTACAGCAATCTATCTTCTGGATGCAAATTTATTATCAGGTAAATTTTTCCCATTGTGTTGTCTTTTCACACTTTTGATAGTATCATTTCAAGCACAAACATTTTTAATATTGATGACATTTAATTAATCTATTTTTTTTTCTTCTGTTGTTTGTTGTGTTTTTGGTATCGTATCTGAGAATCTGCTGCCAAATCCAAGGTCATGAAGATTCACCCCATGCTTTCTTCTAAGAGTTGTACAGTTTTAGCATTCACATTCAAGTCTTTCATTCATCCTTAGTAATTTTTTTTGTATTAACTGTGTGAGAGATAGAGACCCTACTTCATTCTTTTGCATGTGACTGCCCAGTTCTCCCAGAACCACCCATTGAAAAGACTATTGAAAATTCCATTCACCCCACTGGCTCCTCAGCCAAGTAAATGTGTAAATAGTCTTTCGACATCAAATGTTCTTGGCACCCTTGCAAAAAATCAGTTTACCAAAAAACCCCGGCTTTACTCCTGGATTCTTAATTCTATTTCATTGATCTACAGGCATATCCTATTGTGAGTACCACATGCAAATGAAAGAAGGTAGGACCCTACCTTACACACAGTTAATACAAAAAAAATTACTAAAGATGAATCACAGACTTAAATGTAAGTGCCAAAAACTATAAAACATTTAGGAAAAAAAACATAGGGGAAAAAGATTAATTATCATCAGAATTAAACATGTTTGTGCTTTAAAGTACAATAGCAAAAATGTGAAAAAGACAACTCACAAAATGGGGAGAATTCACCTGATAAGAAATTTGCATCAGGAAGAGATTAAATAAAGGCAAAGATATATATTTCAATTCAATAATAAAGACAAATAAGCCCATATAAAAATGGCCAAGTGCACCTAGATTTGTAAAACAAGTAATTCGAGACCTGCAAAGACTTAGCCAGAAATCCTAGCTGAAGCAATCAAGCAAGATAAAAAAGTAAAAGGCATTCAAATCAGAAAATAGGAAGTCAAACTATCTCTGTTTGCCAATAATATGAATGTGTACCTAGAAAACACTAAAGTCTCTTCCAAAAGACTCCTGGACTTGATAAATGAATTCAGTAAAGTCTCAGTTTACAAAATCAATGGCACAAATCGGTACCACTGCTATAGACGAACAACAACCAAGCTGAGAATCAAATAAAAAACTCAGTTCTTTTACAAAGCTGCAGGAAAACAAAATACCTATGAATATACTTAGCCAAGAAGGTGAAATATCTCTACAAAAAGAATTACATGTGCTAATGAAAGAAATCATAGATGACAAAAATAAATGGAAATACATCTCATGCTATGGATTAGAAGAATCAATATAATAAAAATGACCATATTACCAAAATCAACCTACATATTGAATGTAACTCCTATCAAAATACCAATACCATTATTCACAGAATTGGAAAAAAAAAACTGTTCTAAAATTCATACGAAACCAAAAATAAAAGAAAGAAAGAAAAGCTCTAATAGTTAAATCAATCTTAATTAAACAGAACAAAGCTGAAGGCATCACATTATCTGACTTCAAACTATGCTATAAGGCTACAGTAACCAAAACATCAGGGTACTGGTACAAAAACAGACACATAGACCAATGGAAAAGATTAGAGAACCCAGAAATAAAATTGCAAACCTACAACCATCTAATCTTTAGCAAAGTTGACAAAAATAAACAATGGGGAAAGGACCACCTGTTTAATAAATAGTGCTGGGATAAGTGGCTAGCCATATGCAAAAGAATGAAACTGCATCCCCATCTTTCACCATGTATAAAAATTAAGATGGATTAAAAATTTAAATATTAAGACTACAAACTAAAAAAAAAAAAATCACAGAAGAAAACCTAGGAAATATTCTGGACATCAGCCTTGACAAATAATTTATGACTAAGTCCTCAAAAGCAATTCCAATGAAAATAAAAATTGACAAGTGAGATCTAATTAAAGTGCTTTTGCAAAGCAAAAGAAACTATCAAAGTAAAAAACAGAAAGAGTAAAAAACAAACAGACGACCCACAGAATGAGAGAAAATATTTGCAAACTATGCACCGAACAAAGATCTAATACCAGAATCTATAAGGAACTTAACAAGCAAAAAACAAATAACCTCATTAAAAAAAAGGGCAAAAGACATGAACAGACACTTCTCAGAAGATCTATAAGCAGCTAACAAACATACGAAAAAAATGCTCATCTTCAATAACCATCAGAGAAATGCAAATCAAAACTATAGTGAAATACCTTTTCACACCAGTCAGTATGGCAATTATTAAGAAGAAGAAAAAAATAATAGATGCTGGCAAGGCTGTGGAGAAATGCGAATGCCTATCCACTGTTTGTAGGAATGTAAATTAGTTTAGCACTGTGGAAACCAGTTTGGTGACTTCCCAAAAACTTAAAACAGAACTACCATTCAACCTAGTAATTCCATTATTGGTTATATACCCAAAGGGATACAAATCACTCTACCATAAAGAAATTCCATTATTGATTATATACCCAAAGGAATACAAATCACTCTACCATAAAGACACATGCATGTATATAGTCATTGCAGCACCTGTTCATGGTAGCAAAGACATGGAATCAACCTAAGTGACCATCAACTAGATAAAGAAAATGTATTCCATATATGCCATGGAATACAGTGCAGTCATCAAAAAGAACAAGATTATGTCTTTGCAGTAACATGGATGGAGCTGGGGGCCATTAACCTAACTGAACTAATGCAGAAACAGAAAAACAAATACCACATGTTCACACATATGTGGAAGCTAAACAAGGAGTATACATGGACACAAAGAAAGAAACAACAGACACCGGAGCCTGCTTGAGGATGGAGGATGGGAGGAGAATGAAGATTGAGAAACTACCTATAGGATGCTATGTGTATTACCTGGGTGATAAAATAATCTGTACACCAAACCCCATGACATGCAATTTACCTATATAATAAATCTGCACATGTACCCCTAAAACTAAAAGTTTTTAAAAGAAGTAATAAAAGACATTTTATCCCCAAAATATTAACAGGATATTACATAAAAGATTTAGAGTAGTAATCTAGAAACAAAAAAGCTCTTCAAAATTAAAATAAATAAAAATATTAAATCTAGGAAACTCTCCTAAAAGGAAAAGCAGAAAAAAAAGACCAAGAAATAGTTAAAAATAATTTAAAAAACCAGTTTCAAAATGTTTGGACACTGTAAATATGGCCCCAATTCTTCTCCTTCCTACTTCTGTGTCCTTTGCCATGTAGCTATATGTGATGTTCTTCCTCTATGAGTGGGAGTATCATCCTATGCTTTTATTTTGGGCTAGCCATGTGACTTGATTGGCTAAAAGGACATTAGTAGCTGTGATGTGAACAGAGGCTTGATTCATCGTTGTGCAGTTTGGCCTGTCCCTTCTGGCGCCTCAAGCTTCCAGACACCAATCCCAGGACGAAAAGGGACAGGTGCAGAAGTACACACCAGGTCAGCTCATCTCCATAAAACCTCCACATCCTTGAGGGCAAATGATGATTTTTTTTTAAGCCACTGAGTTTTTATAAACTTTGCAGTATTTTTTGTACCAAAATGTAAATGATGTTTAGGAATTCTTTTTGTTCTTTTATGGAAATAGAATGAAAACATACAATTTGTAAGATAACTATGAAACAAAGAAATGTGGACTGGTACATTAAAAAAATACACACACACACACACACACACACACACACACACACACACACACACACATTTTAGGCTGATAGTTTGAACTCAGAGTAAATAAATCTTCTCCCAAATCCCAATCCAGATACATTTTAAACCTGAAATATTGAAATCCATTTCCTTGTGAGGCTATGTTTTCTTGTGCTTAGGTTGTATTTACAATAGGAAATCATAATCCCATAGTGTACAGCTGGATTCTGGAATGGCATATTTTTGCTGTCTGCAGTGTACATTAATTCTTGGCAAGCCAGTGTGCACCATCGCTAAGTCTGGCTATCCAGCAGAGAAGGTGACAGCACAATATTGCCAAGGCCATGGCAGCAATTAGGCCTGAATCACACACCTGATAGTTTCTGTTAGTGGAGATGCTGAAGATATACAGAGTCCAGTTTTGAAAAGCAGCAAACTAATCATGAATAATGCAGACTGTTTTGAGAGAAAGCAAGCTTCACCCTGTTTAAAGATAAATGGGATTGGAGTATAAGTCTCCATCAAAAGGGTCAGTTGCTGTTCTTAGTAGTGGTTGTTTATTAAGCTAGGCAGAAGCTGAATGCTTGAGTGGCCTCATCTGATTCATCTTTGAGTCTAGTCACAGCATTCTGAAAGGAATTCCCATTAAGCAAAAAGCTTCCATATACTAGGAATTTTACATGCATTATTAATACATTCAATTAATTTGTTCACAACTATGTTGAGAACATTTATGGAGCTGGCACTATTTCAAATGGTAGGGATACAGAAGTAAACAGAAGCAAAGGTTTTACCCTCAGAAAGTTTATATTCTACTGGGCAGACGTAGACAATAACCATGCAAATAAATTAATGCTATATTTAATATGTCATAGGGAATATTAGTCTGTTCAGACTCATGTACAGTGACAGAAGACCCAAAGTAACAGGGATGTTAGTGTTTAAAGTCTGAAGTCAGGCAGACAGAGCAGAAAAAGCATTTCTTTAGCTAGTTCTGTATTACTGCTCTGCTTCAGAGGTCTCCACTGCTAAGATTTCCTCATGCTCAAGATGGCTGCTTCGTCTGTAGCCATCACATCTGCATAAACCAAAAGGAAGGAAGGGAAGAAACATGCATGTCTCTCTTTGCAAATTCATATACCTGAAATTGTGGACATCTCTTCTCATTTTAACTCTTTGGCCACATGTAGCTGTAGGGAAAGTGGGAAAACAGTCTTATTCCTATGTAGGCATGTTGTTGGCTAACATCCAGGTGTTCTTCTGCTTCTGTGAATGGATAGAATCAACACTGGAGACCTCTCTGAAGAAGAGAGTTGAGCAGAGAACTGAAGGAACTAGTCATGTGTTTCTCTTGGGAAAGACTTTACAGTGGGGGAAAGAGAAAGCATAACGCGTTGAGGTGGTGTTATGTCTTGAACATGTCCCTCAGAAGTTCACATATTGGAATCTCAATTTCTCAGTGTGGTAGTGTTGGGAGATAGGACTAAGTGGGAGGTGTTTGTGTCAAGGAGACTCTTCCCTCATTAATGGATTAATGCTGTTCATTAGAGACTGGGTTAGTTCTCAGGGGACTAGGTTAGTTCTCATTAAAGTTGGTAGTTACATAGCAAGCTTGACCCCTTGTGCTTGTCTCTTTTAGCTTGCACTCATACTTCTGCGCTTCTGCCATGCTAACAAGCAGCACTAGGCCCTCACCAGAAGTGGACCAGAGGCAGCCACCAAATCTAGGACTTCCCAGTATCCAGAATTCTGAACTAAATGAAACTCTTTCCTTTAAAAATTACCTAGTCTTGGCCGGGTACGGTAGCTCACACCTATAATCCCAGCACTTTGGGAGGCCAAGGCAGGTGGATCACCTGAGGTGGAAGTTCGAGATCAGCCTGACCAACATGGAGAAGCCCAGCCAGGTGTGGTGGTGTATGCCTGTAATGCCTCAGGAGGCTGAGGCAGGAGAATCATTTGAACCTGGGAGGCAGAGGTTGTGGTGAGCTGAGATCCAGCCATTACACTCCAGCCTGGGCAACAAGAGCAAAACTCTGTCTCAAAAAAAAAAAAAAAAAAAAAAAAAATTACCCAGTCTCTGGTATTCTGTTATAGTAACAGCAAATAGATAAACATAGGTGGGAAAATGATTGGTATATTCCTTCTTTTCAAAATACTATAAAATACACATTATTATCTCCATTAAAGAAAAAAAGTACCTCCAGAAATGTTAACTTTTTCCAAGTTATATAGGTAGCAAATGAGTAAAAGTCTTACTCTAGATCTCTTTTATTTCATCAAACTAGGCTTTCAAAGAGGAGTCTGTGCTTCTTTTTAAGAGAAGGTAGTCTGTTTTCTCAGTAAATACAAGGAAGTAAATTCAACAGAAGAGTAAAGTGTGTAGGTTTCATCATGCAGGCGTCCATGACATGTACTTGACGCAAAGCTTTGTTCTTTAGTCAGTTATACACAAAGTTGGGTTAGACTATTGAAGTGGTATGGAAAAAATAAGAAACTTAGAGTCAAAAAATTGAGTTTGAAAACTGCTTTTCTCAATGCTAACTCTGTTTTGGGCCAACTGCTTAAATTCTTTAGGTCTCTGTTTCCTTATGGTGAAGTGGGGACAACAATGGCTATTATGTAATATGAATTAAATGAGATCATGTACAGAAAGTATTTGGCAAATTGCCTATGTTTAATAATAAATAAAATAAATGCAACAGCATGAATCTGGGCTCAGCTAACTTTACTTCAGAGTTTTTACATATTGGTTCAAAACTGTGATGAGTTCAGCTACTTATTCCTCTGTCTCCACCATATACAATAATCACCTCCAACTTTAGATTTTCTTTCCTGACTCTTGCCATAGCAAAAAGGACCAGAGTATCAACACCCTGTCTTCATAGGAATTCTCCAAACAGCCCATCAGTGTTTACTTAGGAACATACTCAACACCCAGAATCCCCCTCACCCTCACAGCCCACCGAACTTCTATTTCTTTAAGGACATCACTATCTTTCCATGTCCCAAACCCAAAGGCACCTCCTTTTCTGAAGCTCAGGTCAGCCAGCTGTAAAGTTTTATCATCATGTTCTCCAAAGTCTCCCACACCCACGCTGCCTGCTCCTTGTGCTCGGTCACCAGCTGACTTGTTTGTCTTATTTAACTTCCTGCTAGAGAATAAAAATTTCCATTTAATAGCCCATTTATTCTCCTGTTTCTTGTTGCTTCCCCTGTTCCTCCATTTTTTTACCTTAGAATTAATACTTCCCATGATTTGTTCCCAAAGATTCTCTTCAAGCTTATGCCTCACAATTCCACCTGTATTCTATTTACAGTTAAGCTGCTCCAAACATGGTTTGCATTGTTCATCTCTGTGCCACTACCCCTAAAGCATTCATTGTTGATTAGCTGGTTAAGCATACACATGGTTTAAATTCCTCGTCACCCTTAAAACCACCTGTGCCAATCCTTCCCCTAAAACAATGGGTGTGCATTCTTCCTCCTCCTAACTCATACCTCATGGGCTTTGAAACTTTCTTGTGGCTCTAATGGTCATTCTTATATAATTTTGTATTTGTGTGTCTAGTCCAGTTCCTACAGGGCTCATGCCTTACTACCCACTTAATCCCAAGACTTGGCATTATGTAAACATTCAGTAAACATTGCAGGTTTCAGCTGAGGTGCATCACACAGCATTCTGTTCACGAGTCGCTTAGAACAATTACCACACTGTGTTGCATTCGTTATGTTTTTGTCTCTGACACTATGCCAAATTTATTGAGATTAAGAATCACATCTTCATCATTTCTAACAAAGTGGTTACTCAATAAACATAAATGAATGAACAGGACTCATGATGTGAGTCTGAGTTTCTAACAACTTTGCCCATTTAAAAATATCTCCAACACTCCTATTTTCCATCTTCACTGTGAAGGAAAAGCATTCTGTTTGTTCTTACAGAAAATATTAGAAAAGGAATGCAGAATGTTTACTTTTGGTAAAGTGACAGCTCGGGGTGATATTGCTCATGACCTGAATTTCCAAGACCAGAGGCAGCTAACCAAAATGCCCAGCATGAGAATGGCATGAGAATCAGAAACTCTTCCCAGATAATTATGTCAGAGCAACATTGTATTCATACAACATGATGTTGTGAAAACAAATGAGATGACAAATAACACATAGTGGTTGAGGTGAAACATGCTGAGGATATGAAGGTGTGCTATATTCTTTCTCATAATCATTTCTAGTAAAGATAATCAATTCAGTGGTTAGTAGCAGCAGATAAATTATATGATGCTTTAAGCTGAAGTAAAATGTAAAAAAATATAACTCAGTAGCACATCATTCCATAGTTCCACATTATGGTAGAAATTATTTTATGTGCTCATGTACAAACTTCCTTCCCCATTTGTGAAAATGACATAAACATACTGAATTATCTATCTCACTTTTAAATGATCCACTTCATTATCTGGTGATGCAACCTTAATCTGAGATGTTATGATTATAGTAATGGTTTATAGATATATTAAGTCAAAGTTGCCACACTAAAGCATATGGTGCCACATAAGGTGATATATTAATTTGCAGCTACTCAGATAGTGGTAGCTTGAGAGCTCAAACATCATTATGCCTCCTTTCATTTTTTTAAGAAAAAGAAATACACAAACAAATCCCTCTAGACTTAAAGTTAAAACTATATTTTAACTTTAACAGCTATATAACACATCTATGATGGGATCCTTTGAAGTGTATTCTATTTTTATTGTTGGTTCCCAACATTTTCAGTTGACAACTCAAGGAAATGTAAATTCTCATAATCTTTAAATCATTCGAAGCTGTGTGTGTTTTGTTTTTTTAAAGTAAAAACAAACAAACAAAAACCCGGGCTAGACATGGTGGCTCACCCCTGTTATCTCAGCACTTTGGGAGACTGAGGCTGGTGGATCACCTGAGGTCAGGAGCTCAAAACTTGCCTGGCCAACATGGTGAAACCCTATCTCTACTAAAAATACAAAATTAGCTGGGCATAGTGGCACATGCCTGTAATCTCAGCTACTTGGGAGTCTGAGGCAGAAGTGCTTGAACCCGGGAGACAGAAGTTGCAGTGAACCAAGATTGCACCATTGCAGGCTAGCCTGGGCAACAAGAGTGAAACTCTGTCTCAACAAAAAACAAACAAACAAATAGACAAGCAAAACAAAAACAAAAACAAAAACAAAAACAACAAAAAAAAAACAGGCGTTATCCTCCCTCACCCCAAAATCATAAATTGGCCTGGGTATTTCAAATTAGAAACTCTGTGATTCAGAAGCATTCTTTATTTCTTCTCCATGAGAGGAGTGTTTCTACCAGACAGATTTAAGCCTCCCGTGTCAGTCAGGTCCAAGAGAGGAGAAAAGCAAACAGGGGCCACATGCAGCTATTAATGGTTTCCTCCAGGCGAGTTACAAATATGCCCAGTGCCTGTAAGTACAAAGGCATCTAGCTTCCAGGGCACCATTATGTTCTCAGTTTATTACATGCGGAGGATTTGAGGATGTAACTCTAATTGCCTGGAACATAACTTCAGTGCCCAAAAGGGTTGTTTTAGCCACATGTGGCTATTAGGTGAGTATTACTTCTCTCCAGCTCCCCTCTGTTGTTAACTGAGCCACACACAGACACACACACTATCATGTGCTCACATATAAATCATGAATCTCTATTACATATAGGGCTCTTTCAAAGCATATGACAATCTTAAATTGAAAGCCCAAGAGTCTGTTCAGCTCAACTGCTGAACCTAATGACTTACCCTCAACTGAGGAGAAGAATCCAGCCAAGTGAATAAGTGAGGCTGCAGGCTTCCCACTCCATATCCATGTTCCCTGTCTTCCCTGGGAACAGAAACCTAACCTTATTTAAGTAGCAAGGTGCCAACTAACATCTCCAATGCTTAGATTTTTTGTAGCCAGGGTAACAAATAAACCTAAGTACAAGGTGCTGGGTGTTACTCTGTCAGAAAGCTACTTTCAGAGGAAACACACATTTGGCATGTGCTCTTTTTGCTTTTCTCTTCTCTCAGTTGTTGCCCAGAACATAGATATGTCAGGTGGGGCTACAGCAGCCCCTTTGGGAACATCCATACTGTCAGGCCTAGGACCTCTTAAGGAATGCCAATAACCAGTTACCTCTGGATTCTTACTGCAAATAACAATGAATATGGTTAAGTCAGTGTGGTTGATGTTCTGTTCTAATAGACAATAACTGCTTGTAACCGTGAAAAGATCAAGAGTATAAAGGAGAATGAAACCACGGACAGAAGGAAAGAAAAAGTGTTCATGTTATCATCGAACAGAAGAAAAATGCTTAATAAAGAGGCAGATTTCATTCTCAGATACAGACACAAAGAAAGAGAACAATGATGAAGAATTAAAAACTTTGTGAGAGCCCATGAAAAAGCTAGTTGATAGGTGGTATCTCTCAGGAAATTAGGAATTACTTATTAAATGAATAGCATGATGAGGTCTCAGCAGGAATGGAAAAGATGTCAAAACTTTACCAAGAGACGTGACCACAAGAGAGAGTTGCTGGTGCAGATGCCATTGAAGATGCAGAGAGAGTATGCATGTCTGAGCTTACAGTTCTGGGAAGTGCTCCAGCAGGAGGAAGCAGAAATGGTGACCAGATCTGCAGGCTTGGAGTCAGATTGGCTGCAGTTGAAAGGCAGCTCCACCACAGGTAGGAGGCTCACTTCTTTCATTTATTAAATGAGGACAATCATGAGATGATGCATCATAGAGCAAAGCAGACCAGAATTCTGAGATTCAAATCTCAGCCCCTCTACTTACTAGATGGCAATCCTGGAAAAGTCACTCAGCCTTTCAACGACTACTATTTTATACTTATACAATGAAGGGTAATAATAACAGCTACTTTGTAGGATTGTCATGAGGAATAAATTGATTCCTAGGTATAAAGCAGTTAGAGCTGACATACAGTAAGTACTAATAAGAATTAGTTCTCAGTATTATTGTCCAGATTGCTAGATAATCTATATACCTTGCTCAGAACAAAAGGTAAGAGACTATAACAAATGGTGAAGATAAAAGAGAGGAAAGATGAGTATGAGGACTATCAGGAAAGGGGAATACCTACAGACTAGAAATCCAGGAAGAAGGGAACACAGTGACGCAAGACAAGGGGACACATCGTCACTAAGAGATGGTCCAGGACTGCAAGTCGGGACACAGTACATAAGGGGTAAATTTTCCTTTGCCAGATAATAAAAGGGGAGAAGAGAATTTTCCAGGAGTTTCTTGTCTGAAGGGAGGCCATCCAGCAGCATTCTAACCCCTTCTGCTCCAAGAGGAAAACAGGGCACAGGTGGAGCCCAGGTGTAAACTGGGTCCAGCCTGGGGAAACTAACTGAGAAGTAGAAAATGAATTAGGGGAGGGAAGGATCTGCAGAAAGAACAAATAATAATAACGCTTTGAGGGTGTGTTTTGGTAATGCCACAGGAAGAACAACTGAAGAAGAAGGCACCTGAGGAGCACTCTGTGAAGACCTTGCAAGCTTAGCAAGAGTCCTGCAGCCTAGAGAGGGGGCAAGGAAGGACCTGATGGTTTCTCCAGCTGAAATAGGCCAGAAAGTCACAAGGATGGGAGAAAAAAGGAGGGAGGTGCTGGAATGAGGTCAAGATGTCCATGGAGGGAGCAAATTCACTTTTCCCTGTCAGGTTCTGCCCCTGAAATTCTATACTTTAGATGCTGTCTGTCCTTCTGGGAAATCAGTTACCAATTTTGAACAAATATTTCCGTCTGCACTAGGCTCAGGATTGGGGCAGCTGATATTGGCTGAAGACAGGAAGAGTATGCTGAGGTCCCAAACTAGAGTCAGGAAAACCCCTTTAGCTAAATCCCACTAATAGAAATCCATTGTTGGCTTCTTTCCTTGAAGGATAAACCATAGACAGGACTCTCAAACTTTAATTTGGTTGGTTCTTAACTTATGAACACATACAGCAGTTTAGAAATACATTGGAATACCAACTCTAAAGTTAGAAGCACTGTTTAACTACTTAGAAATATCAAAAAGATAATTTAAGGAGCCATAACAAGAAGATTTAGAGCTCGAGAAGAGCATAGAACACCAATTTGGTAAATAATGAATTTAGAATTTGGCAGTATTAAACCTCCTGGTGAACTGAAACCTAAACATTTCAGGACCGCACACACACCTCTATTGCGGTACTCCTCGGTTTTTGGACACTAAGGCCTCCAAGACTGGACTGATTGCCACTGCCCTCAGATTTCACCTCTGAAACCGCATGGATGCATGAGCATACCACAACACCAGGACTGAGAAAAGACGAAGTCTGCACTCTCCAGGAGCGGAACACTGAATTCGAACGAGGTAAGACTGTACATATTAAATATTCAAGCGTCCCCAAACTTTTTACACAGGGGGCCAGTTTACTGTCCCTCAGACCTCTGGAGGGCTGCCACATACTGTGCTCCTCTCACTGACCACCACTGAAAGAGGTGCCCCTTCCTGAAGTATGGCGGGGGGCCGGATAAAGGGCCTCAGGGGGCCGCATGAGGCCCACGGGCTGTAGTTTGGGGACGCCTGGTCTACAAACAGATATTTTGGCAGGCAGGATGCAAATTCATGCCAAAGCAGAGGAAAAGGTTATTGCTATAAAGAAAAAAAACACACACACAAGCAAAGGGAAGAAAATGCCAAGCATTGGAAAAGCCAGAGAAGTCTCAAAGAAAAAGGAAGAATCATTCTGGGTGTCTGTGGGTGGGAGTATTGTACAGTCAATGATGGGGAGTGGTCCAAGCAAGGTGTTCAAGTGAGAACAGACACTGGATACGGATGTATGTAGAGGAGCATAAAAAAGCACCTGCGTGACCCTGGCCTGCACAGTTGCAGCTCCTCTCTGGTCCTCTGGCTTTCTGCTATGACTTCATACATCTCATACCGGAGCTGTACTGAGACTGAGAGAAGAGGAGGGCACTCCCTTCCCATGAACCTTGGAGCTTCTGCAAAATGAGGTCACTCCACAGCACAGAGGGTCTGCCTGTGGGAAGACAAGACCCTGTGTGCAATGCCCTCTTATGCCCATTTGCTGACACTCCTACTTCATACACCTGCCTCCTCTTAACCACTGAGCAGGACACATTTCAAGAGATCTGGCCAAAGGAAAGGCAGGGTTGACTGGCTAATGTATTTTGGGGAGTATTGTCCAACTATTTTTGTAACTAGGTTTCCCAGTAAGTTCTATGTCTCTAGGGACATAGAACAAAGTAACCGCTGAGACAGTGGTTCTCAACCAGGACAATTTGCTGCCCAGAAGACATTTGCCAATGTCCAGAGACATTTTAGTTGTCATAATTAGGACGAGGGTGCCGCACATGCCAGGGATGATAGTAAACATCTTACATGACCAGGACAACCTCCCATAACCAAGAATTATCCAACCCCAAATGAAATAGTGCTGAGTTGCAGAAACAAAGTTAAGACCGCAAAGCCGAGGGTTGCTCAAAGAACATTTAAAATAGTCATGCTGCTTTTTACTGAGCTATAGGACTTCCCTTATTTTTCATATTGAAATCTAAACTTTGCTTTGACTGGTATATGTCTGTCCCTTTTACTTGCTCTCAAATTCTGATTCTGCAGTGATGTTTTCATTGCTAAATACAATCTAGAATTAAATCTCCTTTTAACCAGATTTTGTCTGTACTTCCAGGTCTAAGATATTTCTCTAGTTCTTCAAACTAAAAAAAAAGCCTCCCCCTCCTCCTTCTCCATGTGGAAGAAATGAATACATGATATTTTCAAAGTGACTCCACCATGGATGCTAATCTACCACATTCACCTCTAGTTAGCCCAGTCCTGCAAATGCCTCTTGATTCCTGCCTTACTTCCTGTCCTTCCTATAAGAACATGTGCTCCTGCCTTTAGATTAGGACGACCCTGATGTTATTGCACAAATGACAGGCCATGACGCATGCAGCGCTCTTGCCTGTCCTGGAGGGCATCTTTAATTGTCTCTCTAGAGTAGGAGCCCTTTCCCTCTGATATATGAGCCCTGAGTCTAGGAAGTAATGATGCAGAGATCTATCTGTCTTGCTGCTTCCCAAGACCACACTTCCATTTATAAGTACCCCAGGAAATTGCCCTTTACCAACAAACTGAATTTGTTTTCCTCCTTCTTTGGTTTTTCAGCTTTTCCTGGATTTGGAGGCCACTTGGCATATATGGCCCTTTCACTGAACACTCTAGTTGATACCTTTTCTATGTTGCCTGCCCTGTTAGGCCTTGTGATGTCACCACGTGTCTGCAGGGCTCACTATCTGCACTTGTAAGCATCAAAGCAAGCATGAGCAGCATCAGTCCTACCTCTGCATCCCCTTGCCAGGTTTCAATAAACATTTGTTAAAGAAGTATTGAGTGTCAGAAGCAAATAACCTCAATTTTACAGCAAAAGATCTAATATTGATTGACTTTTCCTAAGTTGTTACTCAGCTGAGAAATAACATCAGAGTTAACATAACAACTGGATTTCAACGGATAGGCATACACACTGGATAAGAGGCTACTGAGTTGTTTTTCCTTCAAGGCCCTTCTCCACGGATGATTGATACAGACCGGTCACACAGAGCTTTAGGTTATCCATAGACAAGAGTTCCAAGGAACTTATTTTTTAATACAACTCTATACCCTCAAATTGTTTGAAAAATTATTATCTAGATAATAGCTCTGAAACCAGCTATCAAAAAGATTTCCAGAAAGAACAAAACTCTGTACCAGGGAAGAAGATGGGGACTTCAGAACCCTTGGCAAAGCCAGAACTCCCTGCCTTCCTCTGCAAAGTGGGCAAGTCTGGCTTCCTCCAGGCAAGAAAAATGTGATGGATCCTGCACTTGTGGCTCCACCTAGCCTCAGTGAGTCCTGGAGCAGGTGTATTAACCATTATCTTTTATCTTCTGTATTCTAATGCTTTGAAAATGTGGGGACTTGTTGACTCTGGAAGAACTGCCCCTCCCAGAATTAGCCAATTTCTAAAGATGGTGGACCACTTGTACATAAATTCATTTTTCAAATACAAACCAGCTGACCTAGAGCATACATCATCTCAACCACCTCCTCTAAGAAGCTTTCACATGCTAAGCCACAGTCCACCTCCCGCAGTCACCCCAGGGACAAGTCCTAGACAACTAGGGACAAACCTATCCTGCACAGCCCAATACAGTTATTCAAACCAGAAAACCCTAGGCCTGTTTGCCATGTTTTGCCTGTTCTTTCCAACAGAAACCACAATACAAGCTCTTGCTCATGTTTCCTTCCAGCTGCCCTCTGCCTCCTGACTGACCTGATATTCCTTCATGTGACCCTGTGTGCTGTGCCCCTATTCTTGGAAATGAATACGTGGTATTTTCAAAGGCAGTCCTCTCCTGATCTGTTAGCCTTATTGTACTTCAATATTTCTATTAATACACTATATTTTAAAACAATGGGCTAGGGATGAGGTCAGTCCGGGCATGAAGCAGGATGCTGGGGCCTTAATGCTCTGTTAGGAGCATGGGAATGGGATTTGGTGTCCTCTGCAGAAACCCTTCTCTGATGATAAAGTGCATGTGGGTTGTGCTTAGGACACAAGGAAGGAATTTAAATGAGCACAGCAGGAGGGAAGCGAATCAGAGCACAGCCAGGCATGGGTGTATGGGGTCAACTGAACTGACATAGGGTGGGAAAGAGTGCCACCCACAGATTGGGGTACGACATGATCCCTGTGCTTGGGTCTGGTTCTCCAGGCTCAGGAAGGTGGAAAGAACTCAGGGAGCCCGGGGGTTGGGGGATCTGTTGCTCATCTGAGGTCCCATTTCTCTGAGGGCTGTGCCTGCACCAGAGGGTGAGGTAGGGAGAGTTCTTTGGTTTGGGCATTTTACTTCACTTTCCATTTTGTTCTTTCCTCTTTTGTATCTGTCCCTACTTGTCACATACATTCCTCCCTCTATATTCTATGGCTCCTCATTTTTCTCTTCCTTACATTCCTTTTCCACATTTCCCTTTCACCCTAAAAGATGGCTGCTTTGCCCAAGCAAACTGCCATAGCAGGTGCAAGCCTCAGCTTCCTGTCCAGGCAAATTTGATGCGACCTGCACTGAAGTCTGAGGGTTCCTGACTGTTCATGAGGTCAAAGTCAGCACTGCAATTCAGAAACTAAAGGTGGCTAAACCCTCGTGCTCCCCTGGCCTGACTTCATTCGGCTCTCGTTTTGGGCTCTTGCTGCACCTGCCCCTCCCAGTGGGCAGCTGGTCTCTGAGGCCACAGCCCTGCCTCTGGGTCCTACTTCTGTGGGATTTCTGTAGCTCCTCTCTTCTGTTCTCCCTCTGAGGCGATGTCACCCAGCCCAAGCCAGGGACCCTACTCACCAGCCTCCTGCCTCTCCACAGGGAAATCCTGACACTCAGATTCCTTCCCAAATTCAGCCAAAACCTTCACTCCAAAACCCTTGCCTTCTCCTGAGTTATCTCCTCAGAACCTCTTTCCACACCCAGACCCTACTCTTACTCATTCTTCCCTTTCTCTTTTCAAATTCCCCCAATCCAAAATCTCAAGAGCATCTCTGGCGTCTCCTGTTCTCTGTGCCAGGCATCTCCTGACCGTAAACTTGGCCACTGCTCCCAGCACACTATCATTCAGAGTAACTACTCATTCGCATGCATCCCCACGCCTTCAGCTGTGGCTTTCCTTGTCTCTCAAAGGGACTGCTGCATAAGCCTACTCATGGACCATCTCCCTCCCTACTCCTCCGGCCCTTGCAAAGTGCCAGTGGGAAGCCCTGTGGTGAAAGTCAGTTCTGTTCGGATAGCCTGCAATAATAATGGCAGCAAACATCCAATCGTGGACTGTGCAAGGCCTTCTCCTAAAGTGCTTTCATGCTTGTTTAGTGCTTACAAGGACCCATGTGACAGCTGAGCAGATGGGAACAGAGAAGTCATGTGATGAGTGCACTTGGGAAACTAGGGCCAGGCCCTCATCTCTGCGCTGCTGTCACCATCCACAGGAGCCCAGAGGGTGCCTTGGCACTCAGAGTCCTCCTGGAAATCACTCCAAACTAAACATCCGAGGTCACCACTGAGGAGCACGTCCTATGGTGATGTCATCAGAACATGCAGGAGGTAGTCTCCTTTCTGCCCTTGTAGTGAGATTGTCACAGGTGACTGTGTACTGCTTGCTAAGTTAAGGACAACAATATCTGAGGCAAAAGTCCATCTTCTGTGTGCTTTAATGCTACCTGGACAAGAGTGTTTAAGGGGCATCAGCCACAGTGAACGCTCATGGAAAGAAAGGGATGGAGAGGGGGAGGAAGGAGTCCCACTACAAGTTTTCTAGTCCATCTCAACACCTCCGTGTCACACACAGAGAAATGGGTTCAGATGTTGCTGACTCCCAGGTATGGATGTCCAAGATTCTGAAAAATCTAATTATTATTATCATCTATGTCATGATCGATCCTTTATTCTTTATTTCAACATTATAGACATACACATCATTATATGTTTGCTTGTTATAGGTTTATGGTTATAGGAGAATAAACACTTTACAGATTATTTTATTTTATTTTACTTACTTATTTTTGAGACAGGGTCTTGCTCTCTCATGCAGGCTGGAGTGTAGTGGCACAATCATGGCTCACTGCAGCCTCAACCTCCTGGACACAAGTGATCCTCCCACCTCCAAACTAGCTAGTACTACAGATTTACCCCACCATGCCTGGATTTAATTTTTACAAATCATTTTTTAAATGTTTTGTAGGGATGAGGTCTCACTATGGTGCCCAGGCTGGTCTCAAACTCCTGGTTTCAAGTGATCCTCCCACTTCATCTTCTCAAGGTGTTAGAATTATAGGTGTGAGCCATCACATCTGGCCACAAATTATTTTTTAAATTTTATTAAGTTTGATGTTTCTGTGAATAACCCACAAGCCATTGCTTATTTGAAATAGTCCTATAGTTCATATCCACTAACAATTCATGCTTAACCCATGTATCACATTACTGGAACTGAAACTCAGAAGTGGGCAGAGATTTTCCAGCGTGTAGAATGCACCAGCTAGAGAAAACCTATCCCCATGTGCTTCATCCTGCTGGCTTTTGCAGCAAATTTTTATAAACATAAATCAGACATAAATCACCAAGCAATCAGGAATGGGTTATAAAACTTTATGTAGACATTCATAAAGGCTGGAGAGCATGAAATATTTTTGTTTTGATGATACTTATTAAAAGTGGGCAGAGTATATACCGAGAATAGTTTCCAGTAGGTGCATCTGACCAGTGGTTGACTTAAAACAGCAAGCAACTGTGAGCTTGACCATTGCAGCAGTGCCTACCTCTAAAAATGGATACTCACCCGCTACTGTGTCATCTCAATCCTGAGCAACAGCTATTTTCTCCATAAATTAAAAGTATTTAAAATTTACATATGACTATTTACCAAATCTCTGCTTGAGAATCCTAACCGTAAAAATACTGAATACATGAACATAAGAGATTTATCAACATAAATGAATTATTCTACATAAGAATGACAGGTTAAACAAGTTGATATTTATTTAGGCAACTTTATTTTTTAAATGTTATACTAGGATGTAACGATGCTCACACAAATTAATAACAAAATCATTAAGATTCCAAAAAGTACCTGAAGAAAAGACATGAAGGGAATTAAATCCAGGAAGAAATAAAGGATCAATGAGCACAGGAAAGAAGTCTTTAGTCTTTCATAATCCAAATGAAAAGGAACCGTAACAACCGTCTCTTACTCTCTTAAATTGATGATCTTTTTCAAAAGAATAGTGTTTGGTAGGATAAAATGGGAACTCTGATTCACTGTGGATGAGGGACATATTGGTATAGCCTTTTCATAAGGCATTTTGTGCGTAAAGAGGACATTTGGTGTCCTGTCATCATCTCGACTCTTCAATCTTATTGTCACCCTTACCAATGTCACTACAATGAGCGCTTTTCTCTTCCTGGGAAGAGAAAAGCAAAACGCTTCCCTTACAGGGAGAACACTAGACTTTGTGTTGGGGAGCTGCTGTGTCTTTCACTTACTAACCACAGTATTTTATCTCCTAAGAGCCTTCATCTCCTATTTTATGCCAGCAGGTAATTGGAACACACTTACCTCTAAGGCACCTCTGGTCATAACCCTGCATCATGCTATTGATTTCATAGTAAATATTTAAGCAAAAAGAGAGTTTCAACGCACCTATTTTTGATGTGCTGAGGAGAACCAACACATTTGAAGCTGCCATCTACCATTATGGCCAGTCTCGTGCAAAGAGCCTCGCACTCCTCCATGCTGCGAGGAAGGGAAAGAGACATAAATGAGCCATTTCCTGGAAAGGGGAGGCTTGAGTCAAACTTTTCAAAGCAAAAAGGAGACAAGATACCATTAGGGCAAATTACTTAATTTTTTATACAGAAATCTCATGTTAACCAAATAAAATGCTTTTAAAACCCATAAGGTTTTATTTAGACAGCCAATTATACAATTAACAAAAATTAATATTTTCTTACATCAGGAAGATCAGCTATAAAATACGTAGGAGAGAAGCTTTTAGCAATAGTACAAAAATAAAAAACGAGAATAATCTTTACAAAGCAATGGTAACGTTTTATGAAAAGAAACAAGAAAGCTTTACTAATAGGCACAAATGAAATCTTGAATCAATGGAAGAAGGCATGGAACAAAAGAACAGATATTATGAAAATGGAAAAACTGTTATGATACAAAAATTAACGTGACATAAAATAATATTAATATGTTAGTGTAAATATCAAATGCTATCTTAAGTATAAATATAAAATATAAGTTAATTATATGTAAAATATAAATTCTATTTTAATATAGTGTATAATATAAAATACATTACTATAACATTTTAATGTGTAATTATAAATTATATTTTGACATTTCAATTCAAAATATGTTACAAAATTGGTAATTTATATATTAATGAAAATATAATATAGATATAGTACAATCCAATTAAAATTTTACGTTTATCACTCCCATAAGAAAATTTAAAAATAATTATAATGTATAATTTTAAAATTACTTAGTGAAAGAAAGAAAAATAATGAAAGAAGACTTGCTCCAGAAAACATGAAAATTTTCTATATAACTAAAATAATTCCAATTTGGTAATACACCATAGAATTACAAGGCAGATGTCACTAGAACAAGATAAGAGAGCCCCAAACAAGATGTAACTATCTTACACATGTAATGATTTGAATATGGGAACGTACTTTCTAAGCTGAAAAGCAATGGAAGAAACTATGAAGGGGTTTGTACTAGTTGTATCTGAACACAGCAAACTAACATTTTAAAAATTCCAACCAGTTGTGATGGCTCACACCTATAATCCCAGTATTTTGAGAAGCCAAGGTCAGCAGATCACCTGTGGTTGGGAGTTCAAGACCAGCCTGGCCAACATGGTGAAACCTCATCTCTACTGAAAGTACAAAAATTAGCTGGGTGTGTTGGTGGGCGCCTGTAATTCTGGCTACTCAGGAGGCTGAGGGAGGAGAATCGCTTGAACCCAGGAGGCAGAGGTTGCAGTGAGCTAAGATCATGCCACTGCACTCCAGCCTGGGTGATGAGAGTGAGACTCTGTTTAAAAAAAAAAAAAAATCTAAGTAGACTTACTGGGTAGAGGTTCATATATCTACTACTATAAAGAACTCATATATGTTAGTTTAAAACAAAATAATAAAAATATAATAGATAAAAAGGGGTAAGTAACATGTAGAGACCAAAGAACTGCTCATGGCTAATAAGTATACCAACAAATTATAAAATATAAACCATTAAATCAATTGATTTTAAAACTATTTTCTTGCTGGAAAAGTGTTCATGTGAGCTTTTGTTTATGGTAGAGAAAAATGAGGTGGTTGTTTTTTTCCAGTCCTCACTTCAAAAAACAATGAGTTCTCAGGTCAAACAGATACCCAGAAAGTCAAGGCCATTTTCTCAGTAATTCTAAATGTGTCATCTTATATATTGCTGGTGGGAGTAAAAATTGGCATAACTTTTTGAACACCAATTTGGCAATAATTTCTTTCCTAAGAACTTACCCTAGAAAACACTGAAAATATAAATGCATGGAACAACTTATTTACAATAGTAAATATCTGGAAACAAGTCAATGTTCCACAGTAGGAGAATATATCACTCATATAAGTGAGCGTTCATCTATGTGTTAGCTATTAAAATGAAGTTCACCAAAGTCAATTAATCACATGGAGAAAAGTTCATAATATAGCAATGGTAAAATGACAATGCGTATTAGGAGGATTGTACAGGTATGTGAAAAAAACTTCCTAGGAAAAAAACACACAAAAAGTATGACTGTCAATATCTCAACAGTGCAACTAATGATGGATTTTCTTTAGTTCCTTTACCATCTTGCATTATCCAAATCCTCTACAGGAAGCATGTATTATTTATATTATCGGAGAACAGTCATAAAGTAGTTTTCTAGATGGATTAATGGGCATTCAAATCAAGATGCTTCTCAGCCTTCCATGCACCTCAATGTGGAGATGCAACAAATTCAGGTCAATGGAATGTACAATTTATGGATCATGTTGAAATACAGCAAGTCACTTGACCTTGAGCTGGGATGTAGACATAGTGCTGATGAGTGAACATCAACCATGATGATTGTGATGGTGGCATGGTAGAACGAACCCAAGGACTTGGTTGGTCTGATGATGTACAGCCCACTGACATGAATTAAGCAAGAAAAAATATATCTTGTCTGTGTCACTGTAAATGGATGTTTCTTTGTTATAGTTGCTTAGCATGAAGTCCAAGAAATACATGTCATAAATTTTCCAAATATGCCTTATATATTTTCCTGTAGAAACATGCATTTCTTTAATTAATTTCAATTTAAAAGTAATTATCTTATGGGTACACTGTAGGTACTCTAATTAAATAGGCAGAATATGAAGTCACTTATACATTAGTTTCTTAAACATAGTTCAGACAAGTGAAGGTCTGATACGGTTTGTGTTTGTGTCCCTACCCAAATCTCATGTGGAATTGTGATCACTCATGTTGGAAAAGGGGACTGGTGGGAGGTAAATGGATCATGGTGGAAGATTTCCCCCTTGCTGTTCTCATTATAGTGAGTTCTCACGAGATCTATTTTTTTTTAAACGTGTGTAGCCCTTCCCCTCTCACTCTCTTCCTCCTGCTCTGGCCATGTAAGACATGCCAGCTGCCACTTTGCCTTCTGCCATCATTGTAAATTTCCTGAGGCCTCCCCAGCCATACTTTGTGTACAGGCTATGGAACTGTGAGCCAATTAAACTTTTTTTATAGTAGTGTGAGAACAAACTAATACAGAAAGTTGATGTATTGCAATAAAGATACCTGAAAATGTGGAAGCAGCTTTGGAACTGGATAATGAGTGGAGGTCAGAACCGTTTGGAGGGCTTAGAAGAAGACAGGAAAATGAGGGAAAGTTTGGAACTTCCTAGAGATTGTCAAATTGTTGTGAACAAAATGCTAATAGTGATATGGACAATAAGTCCAGGCTGAGGAGATCTCAGATAGAGAGGAGAAACTTACTGGTAACTGGAGCAAAGTTCACTTTTGTTAGGCATGATCAAAGAGATGCCCTGAAATTAAAATTCATATTTAAAAGGTAAACAGAGCATAGAAGTTTGGAAACTTTGCAGCCTGATGATGTGGTAGAAAAAAAAAAAAAAAACACATTTTCTGAGGAGGAATGGCTGCAGAAATTTGCATAAATAAAGAAGAGCTGAATGCTAATAGCCAAGACAATAGGAAAAATGCCTCAAAGGCATTTCAGAGACCTCTAGGCAGCCCCTCCCATCACAGGTCTGGAAGTCTAGTAGGGAAGAATGATTTTGTGGGCTAGACCCAGGGCCCCACTGTCCTACATAATCTCAGGACACTGCTCACTGTGTTGCAGCTGCTCCAGCTCCAGCCATGGCTAAATGGCCCCAGATAGATCCCAGGTCACTGCTCAAAGGGTGCAAGCAGTAAACCTTGGTGGCTTCCACATGGCAGTAAGCCTGCAGGTGCACAGAAGGCAAGAGTTGAGGTTTAGAAGCCTTCACCTGGATTTCAGAGGATGTATGGAAACACCTGGATGTCCAAACAGAAGTCTGCTGCAGGGGCATGGCCCTCATGGAGAACCTCAACTAGGGCAGTGTAGATGGAAAATGTAGGGTTGGAGCACCCACACAGAGTCCCCATTGGGGCACTGCCTAGGGGAACCCTGAGAAGAGGGCTACCATCGTCCAAACCTCAGAATGGTACATCTACCGACAGTTTGCACTGCAGTCCTGGAAAAGTCACAGGCACTCAATGCCAGCCCTTGAGAGCAGCCATGGGAGCTGAGCCCTGCAGAACCACAGGGGCAGAGCTGCCCAAGGGCTTGCAATCCACCCCTTGCATCAGTGGGGCCTGAAAGTGAGATATGGAATCAAAAGAGACTATTTTGGAGCTTTAAAATTTAATGACTACCCTGCTGGGTTTTGGACTCATTTGGTTGGGGCTTGTAGCCTATCTCTTTTGGCTGATTTCTCCTTTTTGGTTCAGGTGTATTTGCCCAATGTCTGTACTCTCACTGTATCTTGGAAGTAACTAACTTGTTTTTTTTATTTTACAGGCTCATGCAGAAGGGCCTTGCCTTTTCTCACATGAAACTTTGGACTAAGTTTCAATCTAAGTAGTTCAGAATTCTCATGAGATTGGGTTGTTAAGAAGTGTTTACCCTTCTCCAGCCAGGTAAGATGTGCCAGCTTCATAAAATAAACATAAAATTTCCTGTATGGGTGATTAATCTAAGTAGTTCATAAATATGGCTAGGCAATGCAGAGATTTCAGGAGTTATACTGGACTTTTGAGAAGGAATGATTGTGTTTTGCAATGTGAAAAAGACATGAGATATCGGAGAAGCCAGGTACAAAATAATACGATTTGGATTTGAGTCCTCACCCAAACATGTCAAATTGTAACTCCCAATGTTGGAGGAAGGGTGTGGTTGGAGGTGATTAGATCATGGGCAGGTTTTCCTGTTGCTGTTCTCGTGATCATGAGTGAAGTCACACGAGATCTGGTTAAGAAGTGTACAGCACCTTCCCCTTGACATGCTTTACCCTTCTCCAGCCATGTAAGATGTGCCAGCTTCAAAGAATAAACACAACATTTTCTGTATCACTGGTTAATCTAAGTAGTACAGATATATGGCTAGGCAATGCAGAGATTTCAAGAGTTATATTGGAATTCATGATGTTGGATGTGCAAGAAAAAGTAGTGTTGGTCATTCTTGATTATACTGGTTTCAACTTCTCTTAGTAAGAAAAGTAGTATACAAGGTTCTTCTCCTCAGTTCCTTGCTCCATGCTCATGCTATAACAAGACTCTCTGGGGCAAGGAACCAAAAGAAGCAATGATAAAGGAACTCTAAGTTAAGAGGAAAATCTCCAATACAGAGACTTCTTTTCAACTAAAGGCCACTATTTTAGAATCACAGAATAAATCATAAGCTTCCCCACTCTTCATTAACAGTGAGTAATTTTGATGTTTGTATTCCATGAATATGGACAGACTTATGGAAATGAATAGATAGATGGATAGATAGATAGATAGATAGATAGATAGAGAAACTAAATGAATAGGAAGATATAAAAGAGAAATTGCAGTGATATGCAGTCTTCCTGAGAACAATCTACGATAATTATATGAGAAATAAATGACTGTCAAGTAGAAACAGAGATACAAGAAACATAGGAGACATTATATAAAAAATAGCAAAATGGCCAAAGTTACTGTAGGCATATTAATAATTACATGAAATGTGGAATGGTTTAAACACCTCACACAAAAGGCAGACATTGTCAGACTGGGAAAAACACAATATCCAACTATACACAATCTACAGGAAACACTGCTTCTCTTCAAAGACACAAATTATTTGAAAGTAAAAGAATATTAAAAGATATACCATATTAACAGTATCCAAAAGACAGAGCCAATGGCTATCTTAAAAAACAAAGCAGACTTTGAGATATACTACTAGACCCCAAAAAAGACATTTCATAATAAGAAAGTCAAAATATTAGTATGACCGCAATTAAGAATGCATATTCACCTAACTACACAGACTCCAAGGACATGAATCAAAATGTGACAGAATTTAAAGAAGGAAAAGAAAAATGTAACAATTATACTTGAAGATTTCAACATCTTATTTTCAGTAATTGATAAAATAACCAGGAAAAATTCCGTAAGAATATAGAACACTTAAGCAACACTGACAAACTAACTTGCTGTATATACAATATTCCATCCCACTACTATAGAATACTTATGACTTTGCAAGGCCAGTTCTCTAAGATAGACCACATGTTAAGCCTGGAGTAGAAAACCGTAGCCCATTGGCTAAATCCAGCCTATTAGCATTATGTGGGGTGTTGGAGGCGACGAATAAAAGTTTTATTGGAATACAACCACAATTACGCATTTACCTAATGCTGTTGGAAGCTTTCACACTACAACAGTGGAGTTGGATAGTACAGTACACACCATATGATTTGCAAAACCAAATATATAATATGGTGTTTTATCAGAAAAAAACAAAATCAAAAATGGTAACTCCTCTGGTAGGCCATTAAAACGTCCAAACAAATTTAAAAGGATGGAAATCATACAAAGCATTTTATCTAATTAAAACAGATTAAATCAGAAATAAATAATAGAAAAAATATTTAAAATTTCCAAATATTAGAAAATTGAACAACACTTCTAAATAAACTAAGGATCAAAGAGATAATCACAAAGGAAATTGGAAAGTATTTTAAGAGAATGAACAATTTTGTAGCAGAAAGAAAAAGCTGAAGTACTAACATGTCCCGTATCCAAAACTTAATAGAAAACAACCATAATCAACATGATATTACATTGGTGAGAAAACAGGCATACATATCAATGGATAATAATTGAGAGTCCAAAAATAAATCCATATAGTTATAATCAGCTGATTTCAATAAAGGTGCTACAACAACTTAGCGGGATATAAAAGATAATCTTTTCAAGAAACAGTGCTGAAATAATTGAATATTAACATGTATAAAAGTAATTTATATTCTTTTCTCATACTATACTCAAAATTTAGCTCGATATAAATCAAAAAGTTAAATATAAAAGCTAAAATTCTAAAATTTTTAGACAAAAAAGAATATCTTTAGGACTTTATTTGAACCAATAATTCTTAGATGATGCACCAAAAGCACAAACCATATACAAATAAATTGATAAACTGAATGTAATCAAAATTTAAAATGTTTGCTTTCCAAAGACATCATTAATAAAATGGAAAGACAGCCAAAGACTAGAAATAAATATTTGCAAAACATATATCCAGCAAGGAACTTGTATTCAGAATATAAAAATATCTCCTTCCCCTCAATTTTGCAGTGAACCTAAAACTATTCTAAAATATAAAGTCATTTAAAAAAAAATGGAGGATGAAGGAAATATTTGAATAGATATTTTACTAAATAATAAATACAAATAATCAATAGGTATATGAAAATATTCTAACAGCTTTAGTCGTTAGGAAAATGTGAATTAAAACCCCATGTCACTAGGATGCATATAATCAAAAAAGATAGTAGTGAAAAGGGTGTGGAATAACGAATTCTTATTATTGTTGCTGGGATCATATAATGATAAGGCCAATTTGGAAAATAACTTTGCAATTTTTAAAAGTGTCAAACACAACTTACTATACAATCTATATAACCAACGCTGAGGAAAATTTTAAAACATTAAAACATATGTCTTTACATACAAAGACATTTATGACTGTTCATAACATGTTATTCACAACAGCAAAATACTGGAAACAACCCAAATGTTTCTCAACTCGTGACTGGACAGACAAAAGTGGTATAGCTACACAATGGAATACTGTTCAGAATGAAAAGGAGCAAGCTATTGACATAAACCACAATTGGATATACTTTTAAAATGTTATGATAAATAAAAAAGTCAGATACAGAAGACTACTTATTAGATGATTCAGTTAATGAAATATCCAAATAAAGCAAATTTACAGAGACAGAAAGCAATCAATGTCTTCCTAGGTGGGGGGTTTTGAATGGTAATTTAACTGAAAATAAGCAGGAGAAAATTTTGGGGGAGGTGGCAAAAATGTTCTAAAGCTTATTTATGGTAACATTTGCAAAGTCTATAAATTCACTAAAAAAAAAAAATCATAGAATCCCATACTTACAGTGGTTAACTTACATGAAAAGTAAATTATACTTCAGAAAAAGCTATTAAAAAAAATAACAGTGTAAAGTTCAGTCTGGCAGGAAAAATTGGGGAATGTTAAGCAATATAGACAAACCTACCAGTGAATGAATTTAAAAAATAATAAAAAGTCCAGAGAAAGAAAATTAAGAAGAAAAGTCTACTTTAACATGAAGCAATGTGAGAAATGTGTGAATGGCTGACTTCTTCATAACAAGTTGGCTTTGCAGCCACTAACACTTGTTACAAAAAATAGCTGCAAGATTTATGTGTAATAAGATTATGCATGCTGAGTTATAGCATTTAATAGTATTTTTATATAAACTAATAATGCTGCAGTAATCAGCAAAGTCTTCTGAGGTCCTCTCCGAAATCTCCCATTTCAAATGATAAGGCTAGCTTTATATTTCACCTGTGGTAACAAGGGCTGGGCCACTCAAGCATAGACCGAATGATTTAGACTGTTGGGAGGCATACTTCCATTGGTCCCTTGCGTTCCTACCTGTCTTTCCATGAGTTCCAAGACTGTAAGGCCCTGACTGCTCTTGACT
Source organism: Saimiri boliviensis (assembly GCF_048565385.1). Classification (NCBI taxonomy): domain Eukaryota; kingdom Metazoa; phylum Chordata; class Mammalia; order Primates; family Cebidae; genus Saimiri; species Saimiri boliviensis. The sequence continues at coordinate 109,021,786 of NC_133458.1, forward strand.
TGGGCCATTTCTCAAAGTCATGCTTGCAGCAAACACCCATAGAAGAGGTGACACCTCCTCCCAAACCAAGAGCTGGCTTCCGTATCAGGTGTTGTAAGGGAGTCATTTCACTAGATTTGGCATTCCTTTCCTGTGTGTGCAGGTATCCATTAGTCCCATAGAAATTGGGGTTTAGGGAACCAATGAGAAACCATGCCAACACTCTGGCGACTGCTTTTGCTGGGAGGAATAAAGTCTTTTATTTCCAACCAAGAAGTCTCATTTCCTCTGATATAGTTTCTTTCATAAAACTGTATCAATCTAAATTTGTTAGCTTGCAAAAGGGCAAAATGTCAGATCTTTGGCAGCTCTTGACATCTTATTTACAGTATATTTTACTTAAGCATAAAGACAAAACAAGTCTAAAGTTTAAAGCCTGATCGTCATTACCTCATTAAGATTTGTATTAGTTAAATCATATTGCTCACTCCCCATTAGCAGGTTTTATGAAATCTATATTTGTATATCTGTGTGGCCCAGAACAGTGTACTAGAGAGTTAAAAAAAAAAGCCAATGGTTTTGAAATCTAATTACAAACTTAATTCTGTGATAAAGAAAATATTAAACCAGATTTAATAACCTGTTATGTATTTTAGTTCAACTAATTCTATCTGCTGAAATACAAGGCATTAGATAAAAAGAATCTGAAAGATCCTTCAGGATAATACTAGGTTCAAATTCTAGCTCTGCCAGCTGTTTGCTATGTAAACATGTTACATAATGTAATCCCTTGTGGCTTCAGTCTCAATTTATACAGTGAAGACTAACATTAATATTGCTGGGGTTGCCACCTGCAGGGGTCTGTCCTGCAGACCCTGACTCAGTGATGGATGAATAAAGTACACTGACACACAGATATTACGCTTTGCTAGTTCCTCTGAGTGAGTGTGGCCACTTACAGACTCCCTGAAGAGTGCTGTAAACAGTTGTGACCACCAGTCTCCGCCTGCCAGAAAGACTCACATTATTTAGTAAAGTTTAACTGACAAAGGCTTGAGTCAATACCACTGGAGGTTGAAAGATTAAAGGACAAGTTCTGATGCCCAAAGCAAACACCATTAGTGGGTAATATCCCTGGTCGACTTACCCCTGACACGGCTATCCAGCTCAAAGGTTAGTTTTAAGACCACATGAGTAAACAAGTTAGCCAATTAAACTCCCACATTCCTTTGTCTTTGCACCCTAATCTCTCTGGCTCCTGCAAAGAGACTGTGGCTGCCTTCAGCCAAGAACTGTAGAAAAAACCCTTAGGCTTTCCAAAAGGGTTTAAGACTATATTCCACAACTTTCTCTAATATTTTTCCCTTAATACTTTTGCTACCACCCTGAGTGAATTCCCATACAATATCATCATTACAGCATTAAGATTAATAAATGTCTATGTGTAGCACAGTGCAGGGGCCTAAATGCACTTCTTAGCTTTGTTACTCAGTCTTACTCAGGAAATCATCACAAGAGAGATTGTAGCTCACCTGTGGGAGGTCAGCACTGCAGCACAGCCTTCCCGAACCTCCTTCGTTATTGTTTGCCACAGGTAGCGCTTAGAGCAGGGATCCATTCCAGAGCTGGGCTCATCCTGAAAAAAATACAACACATAGTCATTGGCATTTGAAAAACACACAGAGAAATATATGCAATGATATGGGAGGCCAAACCCTAGGTGAGAGAAAAATCTCTGCTCTGGCTCTAACAGGCACCTCTCCAGCTGGCTTTGTTCCACTCTGCTCAACAAAGGCCAGAATGACAGGGAAACGTGAGCCAACAATGACTGAGTGCCTGACTCCCCAGCCATGCCGCATGCCACCCAAGAGCTACAACTTCCTTCTCACCAAATCCAGAGAAATTCAAAAAAGAGATCAAAATTATTTACATATAAAAAGAACCAAATAGAAATACTGGAGCAGAAAAATAAAATAAATGAAATAAAAAATACAATGAAGAACACCAAAAGCAAATTTGATCAGGCAGATAAAGTGAATCTGTGAACTTGAAGGCAGATTATTTGAAAATATCAAGCCAAGGAATAACAAACAAACAAAAATTATGAAAGAAAAGCCTCCAGGGTTTATGGCACGTTATCCAGACACTTAACTTTTACATTATGAGACTTACAAATAAAAGAGGGTGAGAAAAAGGGGCAGCAGAATGTTTATTAAAGAAATAATGGCTGGAACCCTACCAAATTTGGGTAAAGAGATAAACATTTGAAAATTTCATTTATATGAAGCTTAAAAATTCCCAAACAGCTTCAACCTATAGAATTATTCACTGAGATACACAACAATCGAACTATCAAAAATGAAAAACAGAATTTTCACAGCAACAAGAGGAAAAAAAAAAGGCTCATTACATACATCCACAAGGCTATCAGTGGATTTTTCAGAAGAAACCTTGAGAACCGGAAAAGAGTGGGCTGCTATATTCAAAGTGCCAAAAGAAAAAAATCCTGCCAAATCAGAAAACTTTACCTACTTTACCCAGCAAAGCTGTCCTTCAGAAATAAAGAAGATATCAAGAATTTCCCAAACAAAAGCTGAAGGAGTTCGTTGACACAGTACCTGCCTTACAAAAATGTTTTAAATAAAATTTGAAAATGCTGTAAATAAAATTTTAAAAAGGGAGTTCTTCAAAACAAAAGGATTCTAATTAGCAACATGAAATTATAAAACTCACAGTATACAGCCAATTCAGCATACTTTAATGTTTTAATGTTGGTGTATAAATCAATTATAACGTTCAGATTAAAAGACAAATAATATTTAAAATAACTAAAGCTACAATAATTTTTAATGGAAATACAATCTACAGAGTTGCAAACTATGACATCTAAAACATAAAATAAGATGGGTGGAAGTAAAAGTGTAGTTTTTTTTAATGTTATGTAAGTTCTGTTACTATCAGGTTAAAAATAAGACTTTTGTAACTATGTTTTGTGTAGATTCATGGTAACCACAAATAAAAAACCTGTAGTAGATGTGCACACATGCATATGCACACACAGAAATGAATCAAAGCATATCAATACAAAAAATTATCAAATTAAATGAAAAACAGTAATAGAGGAATAAAAGAATAAATAACTTTATGAATAGCCAGAAAACAATTAACAAAATGTCAAGAGTATGTTCTTACCTATTAATAATCACATTAAATAAAAATAGACATTTGCCAATCAAAAGACATAAAGTGAATGAATTAATAAAAAACCAAGATCCAACCTTATGCTGTTTACAACAGACTTAGTACAGTTTTTAAGATACAAATAGACTGAGTGTGAAACAATTGGTAAAGATATTCCAAGCAAATGATGACCCAGAGGGCATGTTCATCTATATTTTATGTCAGACAAAATACACTTTAAGTCAAAAACTGTAAAAAGAGAAAAATATAATGTAAAATGGTCAATTTATTATAAAATGATAAAAGGGTAATTATAAATAGACATGCACCCAACACTAAGTAACTATATGCATAATGCAAAGATTAACATAACTGAATGGAATAAAAGACATAAATACAAGAATAGGGGAGTTCAAGGCTCCACTTTCAATGATACATTGATTAACCAAGACCGAATATTATTAAGGAAACAATGTACTTGAACTACACTTTAGACTAAATGAACCTAACAGCCATACACAGAACATCCCATACAACGGTAGCAGAATGCACATTCTTCCCCAGCACATATAAAATACAGGACAGACCATATGTTAGGCCACAAAACAAGTTTAGTCTAAACAATTTTAAAAATTGATATCCAGTATCACTTCAGACCACCATGGTATGATACTAAAAATTAATAAGGAGGAAAAACTGGAAAATTCACAAATAAATGTAAAAAAAACAAACAAACAAACAAAAAAAAACTCCTGAATGACAAAGGAGTCAAACATGAAATTAAAAAGAAAATTTTAAAAAATACATTAATAAAGAAGAAAACTGGAAAAATTCACAAATACATATAAATTAACAATCCACTCCTGAACAATCAATGGGTCAAAAATGAAATTTAAAAGAAAATTATAAAACACATATATCTTGAGGCAAATGAAAATGGAAACAAAACAAAACTTATGGGATGAAGTAAAAGCAGGTTTGAGGAAGAAGTCACCAACATTAAGATAAAATAAAGATTTCAAATAAATGTCCTACCTTTACAGCTGAAGAAACTGGATAAAGAAATGAACTAAGCCCAAAATTAACAGAAATAAGAAAATAATGAAAAGCCATATATCAGAAGTCCACAGCTAACATCATATTCAACAATGAAAAGCTAAAAACTTGTAATCTAAGAATAACAACTGAAGAAACTGGATAAACAAATGAACTAAGCTTAAAGTTGGCAGAAATAAGAAAATAATAAAAGGTCATATATCATAAGTCCACAGCTAACATCATGAATTCAACAATGAAAAGCTAAAAACTTCTAAGAAGAACAAGGATGCCCACTCTAGACACTTCTACTCAACATAATACTAGAAATCCTAACCAGAGCAATTAGTCAAGACAAAGAAAAAGCCTCCAAATCAAAAAGGAAGAAGTAAAATTATCTTTTCAAAAAGCATGATCTAATATACAGAAAACACTATAGACTCCACCAAAAATTCCATTCGTATTAATAAACAAATTTAATAACATCATATGATACAAAATCAACCTACAAATATCAATTGTGCTTCTATAAAATAACAGTGAAGTCAGAAAAGGAAATTTAAGACAATTTCATTCACAATAAGATCGAAAAGAATAAAATACTTAGCAATAATTGTAACAAAGGAAGTAAAAGATTTGTATACTGAAAACTACAACATTTTGATTAAAGAAATTAAAGAGAATAAATGGAGTGCTATCCATGTACATGGACTAAAAGAATTAATATTTTTTAAATGTCCATGTTACCCAAAGCAATCTACAGACTAAGTACTATGCCTATAATTCCATTAGTATTTTTCACAGAAATAGAAGACCAGAACACTAAAATCTGTAAAGAAAAAGGGGAAGGAGAAAGAAAAGAAAAGAATTATGTTTTCCTCTAGAATATTGCTTTTAAGTCTTCTTCTGTGTGCAGATGTATGTTTATCACAGCAGCAGTGAAACCAATCATGGTGGATCTTGAAGATGGGCATTGAAAGTGAAAGACATGATATTGAGAATAGGGAAGAAAACTCCAGCAAGAGTGTAGAGTATATGCAATGGTCGTGAGACAGGTGGTCTATAATCAATCTGGGAACTGCAATTAATTTGATTCAAATGAATCAAAGCATTAATTAGGGGCAACAATTGTCAAGAAATGGAGTTAATTGTCTTGCATTTCAAAAAACAGCGATAATTGTTAATACAAGTATTGCCATTGAAGCAATAAATAAAGGCTATTGTTACATGCCATAAATTGGATTCTTATCACTAGAGTGCAGCCATGGGCTTCACACCAGTTGAGAGTCTGAGGGAGTCAAAAAGCTTGGAAAACAGAACAGATTCCTTTTTTTTTTTTAATGTTTCTTCATCAAATGAATACAGCCTTTTAGTGGGGTAGTAAATGGGGATTGAGAAGGTCTGTGTCAGAAAATGGTCATTGTTTGCTGGTTGTCTCCTGGAAACTCATCTAAATATTCTTTTTATGTGTCGTAAATTTGCTTTTGCAATGTCCAAATCCTGGACTATTGTGTAGTTTAGTATTCTGGAATGTGATAATAAAACTACCATTTGCACAATTCTGAAGTTTACAGATTACCTTTTATTTTTACTATGCGGGAAGGAGAAAGAAAAGAAAAGAAAAGAAAAGAAAAGAAAAGAAAAGAAAGAAGGAAAGAAGGAGAAAGAAAAGAAAAGAAAAGAAAAGAAAAGGGAGGGAGGGAGGGAGGGAGAAAGAACCAAAAGAACCACAAATAGCTAAAGAAATTAAGCCAGAAGGACAGTAGTTATGGAGGCTTCACATTTCCTAATTTCAAAATATACTGCTATCCTATTGTAATTTAGAAATTATGGTACAGGTATAAAAACAGACCTATAGACCTATAGAAAAGAATAGCCCAGAAATAAACCCACACATATAGAGTCAATTAATCTTTGACAAATACACCAAAATTAAAACTGGGAAAAGGACAGCCTCTTCAATATATGGCTTTGGGAAAACTGAATATTGACATGAAAAAATTAAAACTGGGTTTTTATCTTATACCATACACAAAAAATAAGTGAAAATGTATTAAAGACTTAAATATAAGATCAGAAACCATAAAACTTGTAGGAAAAAAAAAACTATAACAAAGATCCTTGAAATGTTTTTCTGTTTGTTTTTTAAATAAGACACCAAAAAACAGAAAACAGAAGGAAACATAAAGGGAGACTATTTCAAACTAAAGAAGATTCTGTACAAGAAAGAAAAATATCAACAAAAAAGGCAAACTACAAAGAGGGATAAAATATTTGCAACGATATATTCAATGAGGGATAAAATATTTGCAACCATATATTCAATAAGAGGGATAAAATATTTGCAACCATATATTCAATATATGTAACCATATACTCAATAAGAATTCCATATATAGACTATATGGAATTCACAAAACTAAATAGCAAAATAATAATTAAAAACGGACAAAAAACTTGAACAGACTTTTCTCAAAAGAACACATGTAAATGGCCAGCAGGTATACGAAAAGACACTCAACATTGTTAATCATCAGAGAAATGACAATAAAAACCACAATGAGATATCATCTTATACTTGTTAGAATGGCTATTGTAAAAAGGACAGAAGATAACCAGCACTGGCAAGGATTTGGAGAAAAGTGAATCCTTATACGCAATTGGTGGGAATGTAAATGTACATATATTGTGGAGAACAGTGTGGAGGTTCCTCCACAAATTAAAAATATCACTACCATATGATCCAGTAATCCCACTTCTGTTGTATATCCCCCCAGAAATAAAATCAATATCTGGAAGAGATAGCTGCACTGCCATATTCATTACAACATTATTTACAAAAGCCAAGATACAGAAACAATCTACGCATCTCTAAGTGGATAAATAGAAAAAGAAAATGTCTCTCTCTCTCTCTCTCTTTTTCTCTTTCTCTCCCCCTCCCTACTTCCTTCCCTCCCTCCCCCTCTCTCTGTGAATGTGTGTCTGTGTAATGGAATATTATATATTATTCTGACTGAAAAATAAGGAAATCCTGCCATTTTTCAACAACATAGGTGAATCTGGAGAACATCATGCCAAGCATAAAGTGAAATAAGCCATGCATGGAAAAACACTACTTCTTAACGAAATATAAAAAAAAAAAGTTGAACTCATAGGAACTTTTGAAAATAGAAAGGTGCAAGCCTGCAGAAATGGGGAGATACTGGTCAAAGGACAGAAAATTCCAGTTATACAGAACAAACTAGTTCTGGAGACCTAATATATAACATACAGGGCTGCCATAGTTTGGATGTTTTGACCCCTACAGAATTCATGTTAAAACTCAGTCCCCGATGAAACGGTATTGAGAGGTGTGCTCTTTTGGAAACAGACAAGTTTATGAGGTTAAGGGACCTTGTAAAAAGACCTGATGAAGGACATTCACCACTTTTTGCCCTTCTGACGTCTGCCTTGTGAGGACACAGTATTCCCCCCTCTGGAGGGAGCAGGGTTCAAGGAGTCATCCTGAAAGCAGAGTTGGCACCTTCAGCAGACACCTAAACCTGGCAGTGCCTTGATCTTGGACTTCCCAGACTCCAAAACTCAAATTGTTCTCTGTTCTTTACAAATCATCCAGTCTGCTATAGCAGCACAGTAGAATAAGACAGCGATTGTAGGTAACAATGCTGTATCACATATTTGATATTTGCTAAGAAGGTAGATATTAAGTGCTCTCATACTACACAGGAAAAAGATGGTAATTACATGAGGTGATCAATATGCTAATTAGTTTGCTTGTAGTCATCACTTCACAATGTTTATATCAAAACACATATTGAATTCATTAAATATACAATATTTATTAATTAATTATACCTCCATAAAACTGGGAGGTGGGGAATTGGTATCTATTTTCACATCAGGTTTCTTTTCCTTCATGATCTGGCTAGGTAAGCCAAACTTGATGTTTTTAAAATGAATTTTAAACCTCTATGAAATATAGAATGATATCCCCTAGCAAGACATATGATAGCAGAAAAAGGCTTCATTTACTTAGCAAAATCAAATAAATTGATATTTCTTAGAACTTGAAGCTTTCTCCTTCAGTAGACACCAAAGCATTTCTTATATGAACCACTTTTAGAGAAATCTTGCCAAACTGCAAGATGTATTTCTGTGCTTTTATTAGCCAGGGAGTACTAAACACATATTTCTTAAGAGCTTAGGGTCATAAACTTCCCCAAGGAAAGAAACAGATGGGAAGCAGTACAGGTGGGGGCAGAGGCACTGAACAAGAAAATAAACACCTAGTCTTTTCTGCAAATCAAGCAATATATGTGTACTAGTTATAAAAAATAAGTAAATAAAAGGTGTGATCACACAATGCTCAGTACCAGAGTTGGATGTGTAAGTTTACATTTTCCTGATTCCCTCCTTGATGTCAGCTCTGAGAGTCACTTCTATTCTCTCTGTTGAGAACTTCAAAGGCCCAGCAACAAATCTCTGTCACCTAATTCTCTGAACAGTAACCATCCTCTTAGTCACAAATGGTTACTGCGGTTTACCATGTCCTGGACACTGGGCTATATGTTTAATGTAGTTTACTTCATTTACTGCTTTCAATGACTCCATGAGACAGACACTATTATCAGGACAATTTTCAGATGACAAGGAAGCAGACATAGAACATACAAGGCCAAGTGTCGAGAGGCTCCAGAACAAAATTCAATGCTTGTTAGTCAAGACTCCAGAGTCCTCACCTTGACCACTATGCCACAGGTTTTGGCATTCATGGGAATCTGAGAGCAAGGATGTATCAAAGAAAAGAATATCAGTGTCTGCAGTGAGCCAGGTCATGGCTGCAGAGCAGAGGCCCCTTTATCCAACTGAGGAAATGCATTGTAAGAGGTTGGGCATAGGGAAATTCTGCAGAAAGTAATGAATGCCCACATCTTGTTAACTACTCAACATAATCCTGCCGCATAGTAAAAATAAAAGGTAATCTGTAAACTTCAGAATTGTGCAAATGGTAGTTTTATTATCACATTCCAGAATACTAAACTACACAATAGTCCAGGATTTGGACATTGCAAAAGCAAATTTACGACACATAAAAAGAATATTTAGATGAGTTTCCAGGAGACAACCAGCAAACAATGACCATTTTCTGACACAGACCTTCTCAATCCCCATTTACTACCCCACTAAAAGGCTGTATTCATTTGATGAAGAAACATTAAAAAAAAAAAAGGAATCTGTTCTGTTTTCCAAGCTTTTTGACTCCCTCAGACTCTCAACTGGTGTGAAGCCCATGGCTGCACTCTAGTGATAAGAATCCAATTTATGGCATGTAACAATAGCCTTTATTTATTGCTTCAATGGCAATACTTGTATTAACAATTATCGCTGTTTTTTGAAATGCAAGACAATTAACTCCATTTCTTGACAATTGTTGCCCCTAATTAATGCTTTGATTCATTTGAATCAAATTAATTGCAGTTCCCAGATTGATTATAGACCACCTGTCTCACGTCCATTGCATATACTCTACACTCTTGCTGGAGTTTTCTTCCCTATTCTCAATATCATGTCTTTCACTTTCAATGCCCATCTTCAAGATCCACCATGATCGGTTTCACTGCTGCTATGATAAACATACATCTGCACACAGAAGAAGACTTAAAAGCAATATTCTAGAGGAAAACATAATTGGTTTTCAGATTACAGATGAACTCTAATAATCTTTTAAAACACTGTTTTAATGTCAAGATTGTATAGAATTTTCAACTTGATAAATACAAGCAAATCTAGCAAAAGATAAATGTTCTATTTCTATAAAATTCAAATGATGTTTGGGAAATGCCGACTTCTGGTAAAACAGTTTATTAGTTCGATGCACCAGCTTTGCAAGTTCTGAAGTTACTTCCCAGAAAAACTCTTAAAGTCAGTTAAAATCAGTCTACAAATCCATATGCAATGTGTCTTATTCCAAGACATTGACATATTGCTGATATTTCCACTACTCACCAATAAAAGAATGTCAGGTTTCCCCACCAAGGCCAGGGCTGTAGAGAGTTTCCGTTTGGTTCCCCCACTATACGTGGCCACAGGTTTGTCCGCATGGGCTTCAAGGTGTAAGCGCCTAATGAGGTCTCCAGCAACCTGGAAGAGAGGAATGTCCATGGGCACACTGCCATTCACGAAAGTGTCTACCAGACACCTCGTCTCAGTCCTGAGTGCTGCTTCTCCCTCCCACTAACCCTGCCCAACTTCATACATACAATTAGGTATATCTCCTGAAACATCCCTGTTCACCATGTAGGCAGTAATTGAGAGTGAACAGGTGAGAGTTTTCTGTAGCTGGAGACATCTAAGTAATGGTCAGAATAATCACATCTGGAGTTCAGGGAGCAGGGTGAGCAAGAAACACACTCTAGGTTGGGGGTCCAGATAAATATCCACATTGAGGTGAGCAGAGAAGGGTATGCCAAAAAGAAAACTGAGAAGAAAATAAATGGGAATGAAACTAATAGGCAGAAGTGTCAAAACTTCAAGGGAGGAGACAACTGAGGTAGAAAATTATTTTTTATTATTTTAATTTTTTTATTTTAGATTCAGGGGGTCTATGGGCAGGTTTATTACATGGGTATATTGCGTGATGCTGATGTTTGGGTTTCTAATGATCCAACACCCAAATAGTGAGCGTAGTACTCAACAGGCAGTTTTTCACCCCATGTCCCATGCCATGCCTCCACACTTTTGGATTCCCGTGTGTCTACCGTTGCCATCTTCGTGTCCACGTGTACCCAATGTTAAGCTCCCGCTATAAATGAGAATACATGGCATCTGGTATTGTGTTCCAATGTTAATTTGCTTAGGAAGATGCCTCCAGCTGCATCCATGCTGCTGCCAAGGATGTGATTTTGTTTTTATGGCTGGAGGGAATTTTCAATAGTAACACAAGGAAGGAAATGTCTCTTTGACACTGAGAAGCCACTCTTTATGTTTGCAAGCTCAGAGTCTGGTTTATAAAGTAACTAGAGGTGGGAAAGAGAGAGGGGCATGTTTCTTATTTGCAATGGCTGAAAAACATTTTACTGAGTCCCAAAAATGGTGGCAGTATTTAGCAAACCTCCCCCTCCCGGCCACAGGGGGGTGAATTCAGACTGTGTCCAAGAGCCTGGTGTTCACAGCTCCTTCATTCTTCCCTGCCTTCCAACCAGCCATCTTATCCCACATCCTTAAAGGTCCAGCCCATATTTCCCCTCAGAAAAAAATAATTGTCGCTTCTTCTGTGTGGTATCTGTGTCACCTCTTCTGTGTATTGTATGTGTCTATAGAACACTTTTATTTAGTGTTTCCCATTGTAATTTATACCACACTATATATTCTGTTTTCTAGCTCTGTCTCCTGTGGTGGATTCGTTCTTCCTGATGTCTAAGGTAAGCAACTTTTTGTTTCCAACTCAGCATAACTTTAAAATTTTGCTAACAATTTTATTTAACTTTGCGACCTTCGAGGTATTAATATAAATTCATTTTTAGATATCATCATATAGCCAAATTGACCAAGATCACATCTTAATTCAAACTGAGGAGAAGAGGGAAAAATTCTATAGGACTATGAAGATGGGTTAATAATTGTGAATCCCAAATAACTGAATAAAACATAAATTTAAACTAATGCATATTCTCTTTTTGATAAGTGCATAAAAGTTAGGATAACAATAATGATATTAAAGTGTTAAGAACCTCTACAAATATTAGGATAATCACACCTCCCAATAAAATCTTTCAACAGAAATTGTTATATGGCTTTATTTGTGCCACTTCAAAACATATCACAAATGAATGAAGAGGCTCAAAGGACTGGTCTTATGGTAAACTAGCATAATTCTAGGAAATGCAGATTTCAAGGCCCAAAAGATAAATAAAGATGAAATATTGAATCTTCTACTATCTGCCAAAGATTATCTCAAGGCCAGTAGTTTGTCTTATTGAAAGTAAAATCATTTTCCCCAGAATGTTTTATATGAATCATCCCTTTTCCTGGCTCCATTCAGACCAATTATTTCAATTATCACAAGTTGAATAAAAATTCATTTAAGCTAATTTTAAAATATCAGGATGAAACATTTTATTCATCACAAGCAAACGAACACAAATATTAAGGGAAGTGCCATTAAAATTGAAGAAATACAGATGCCTGGCATTTCTGAAATTAAAGAGATAAAAGAAGTAGTAATGTATCTTCATCCAAATTTTTCTAAAAGAAGAATGGCCAAGAAATATAAATCAGTGCTAGATAAACACTCATACGAGAGATGAAGGAAGGGAACCAGGGAGGCTTCCTGGCAAAGAAGGTGCATGTCCACATAAAAGAGAAGAAAAGTAAAAGCACAGTAGACCCTGTTAGAAAGCTTTATTTGTCAGGAAAAAGCCAATGCAGTCCTTAGTTCATGACATCTATATGTTCTTGGAAACCACTTTAAGCAAATCAACATTTAATGAAACCAGTTTTACCATAAGCTGATTGGTAGAAACAAGAGTTAAGTTCCTATGGCATATTTCTGGTCACAAAAACATCTCCAAACTTAATAAAAATAACCCTTCTAACAGCAAACACTGAAATAAATGTGAGCTAAAAACGTGATCTACCCAATTATTTCAGTTCAGGGTTGAGGGCGGTTGAAGCCTATCCTGGAAGCTCAGGGCACAAGGCAGGAACCAGCCCAGAAGAGCATGCCATTCTAGCTCAGGATACACTCACTCACCCACATACACTCACCCACATGGGCTCAATGTAGATGCACCAAAGAAACTAATGTACAGAGCTTTGGGACATGAGAGAAAACAAGCGTACCCAGAGAAAATGTATGCAGACCTGGGAAAGCGTGCAAACTCCTCTCCGACAGTGGTCCTGGCAGAAATCAATTTTATTTTTCCCATCATTGTAATAAAACAGTGTTGAACTAAACCACCCTATTTAGGGACCTGCTGTACTGATAGTGGTGAGGCTGGCAAAAATGACAAATTGTGAAAGTGAATTTTTGGTTATGTTTAGATCTATAATTATCACAAGAAAAGGAGAATGAAACTGTGCGTGTCTGTGTGTGTGTGTGTGTGCATGTATTAGAAATACATTTTTAGTTACTCTCATCCATGTTATTCAAAGATTAGCAATACACAAGTGAAAGCTGATAAACTGACAAATGAAAAATAACAATAATACAAGCACCTGGTTCTGGAGAAATGCACCTGAGAATTCAAGATACATTTTGAATGAACTTGCCAAATTATTATTGCATATTTTTATAAAGTTAGGAAACATATGCCACGTTTTCCCAATTTCACAAAAGGTTAAATGTTACAGCCTGCAAATTCTAGATTAGTTAACCTTAGGAAGGATTCCAGAGTATACAGGAACGAATGTATAGTTTGATCCAATGTTTTCTAAATGTCATGTTGTCAGAAAATAACTGAAGATAGCCTAATAAGAAGCATTTTGCTACAGTCTTTTCTGTACTCAGCACTACTGTCAAAGTAATGGCAAAAGCAATGTCTTAGCAATCTTGGCTGACAAAATATGCCTAAAATCAAAAAATGTCAAAAGTTCACAGAATCTCTCCCTGCAGTTTGGCATTTTTCTCTCATGGAGCTCTAGAAGTTGTACCACATGTAAGGCAAGAGATTGGGATGCATTCATTTTGGGATGCATTTGAATGGAAACTGCATTGGGATGCATATTCTCAGTGCTTATTCATGTTTGGCACATAGTAGGGCTTCTATCAATATCACTGGAGCCAAAATAAATTGCCCAGAGATTCACACATGCATCTGTTGGACTCCAAGGCCAAAGTGTTTCCACTAGAACACATAATGGCCAGGTCAACATTTTCTGTGAGATTAAAGATCAAACTGAGTAGTAAAGTAGGAAACGGGAACCAAGGATTTCAGATGGAATTGTCATCTCCTGGCCCTTCCTCAGGATGACCTCCTTTCCCCATTCCTGCTATCTTATAAATTCTAGCTCCTTCTAGCTAAACTGTGTGAATGGAAGAAAACTGAAAGATAAAAGTCGTACCTTTAGAAAAGATAAGGGGAAGCAAGACACAATAGGGATATTCCCTGGTAGGGATGCACAGGTATTAATAAAACTAAGATGATGAGGGGTCATACCTCTTCTATACCAGGGAGAATTAAAATGCAGAATTGGCCAAATCTCTTCCCAATTAGAAGTATTGTTTGTTTTTTTTTGATATGACACTAACATTGAAACTACCTAGTATGATCAACTTTTACACATTTTCTCTAGCATCCCAGACTATGTAGCCCTTATCTCTTGCATGATTTGGTAATAACCAAATGATAGAACTTCATGTAAAATTTTTTATCAGGTTAATTAAATTCAGTCTCAAATATGTACACTGCATAAAACTGTGCAGTGGAAATCATGGGAAAACTGAAAATCATTATGTTAACTTGACGAACCTAATTTCAAGCTTTATCAAGTGGCATCTTATTCGTACCTCATCAAATTTTGAAAGGTTGGAGAAGTGAGTAATTTGACCACACACAGAAATGAACAGCAAGTGGAGCACAGGTGAGCTGGCTCAGCCAAGGCATGGGCTCTGAGGGTCCCAGGGAGGGAGGAGAAGGGACTATGAGGCTGAACAAAGGAGCCTCCCAGCAAGCTCTAGAATCATAGAGCATACAATGGTGGTTGTCCATGTTACAATGAAAATAGATGGCAGCCTGAAGGAAACAACCAAGGTGAGCAGTAGATATGTCTAAAGATTACCCCCATATCTATGAGTTCTGAAAGCCTGGAGGTGAAGCATGCATGCTGAGCCCAACTCCAGCCCAATGGAAAGTCAATCAGCAGGAGGAGCTCCATGTTAGAGAAGTCATGCACTAACCCCACACAGTTCCCACTTCTTTGGCCACCCCAGGCTGAACTGTTGATACCACCAGGAATTCCATCTTATACAACAAACAACCTGAATAAACTAAGTGTCAGAGTAATGTCTTAAGAACTTGTACCCTGGAGCTGGTTTACATTGCTTCAAAACAAAACCTTGCCAAATACTAGCTATGTGAAAGTAGGTAAGTTGCCTATTTCTCTGGCGTCTCAGTTTTCCTGTGTCTCTGTGTCTCAATTAAACTGTGGCTAATTCTCAGTTTCTTAAGTGGAAATTAGCATCTACTTCATACAGTTGCTTTAAAATACTTAGAACAGAACCTGATATGTAATAAATACTGAAAAATAAAACTATTGTTTTCCATTATTTTATAATAATTCTTTCTGGTCATCTTGTGATAAGTACCTCAGAATGGATATACCTGTTCTATTACTTAAATATTCCCCAAATACACAGGAGAGAGAATTTTTCCAGAAAAGGAGCTAACTCCTTTGGGAACAGATGCAAAAGTGTGTTGACATCTTAGAAACAAGAGCAAGTTGCAATACTGTCTGTAAAACCAGTTTCAGTTTTGTTTGTTTGTTTGTTTTTGTTTTGAGGCAGAGTTTCGCTCTTGTTACCCAGGCTGGAATGCAATGGCGCGATCGCGGCTCACCGCAACCTCCGCCTCCTGGGTTCAGGCAATTCTCCTGCGTCAGCCTCCTGAGTAGCTGGGATCACAGGCATGCGCCACCATGCCCAGCTAATTTTTTGTATTTTTAGTAGAGACGGGGTTTCACCTTGTTGACCAGGATGGTCTCGATCTCTTGACCTCGTGATCCACCCGCCTCGGCCTCCCAAAGTGCTGGGATTACAGGCGTGAGCTACCGCGCCCGGCCAGTTTCAGTTTTTATAAAGGAAATGAAACTAGTTCCTAATTGGTTACCATTTAAATAACTTTTCTGGGTAGAACAGCTCAGAAAAACAAAATTGTAAGACAGCTGAGTATCAAGACACAATTGCCCTGAAGGACAGAAAGCACCAATCCCTACTATATTAACGAGAGCTTTTTCAGAAGCATGTTTCCCTCGAAGAACAAAGGCACCAGCTTAACGCCTTTGCCAAGAACCCGCCTCTTTCATCAAAAACTAACAAGGAGGAGTGGACAGAGATGAACACTGATTAAAAATTGAGCCAGCAATTAGTCTTGGAGTCCAATAACTGTTTAACTACAACAGCAGGTCTCTGTGAAGTGGTCATTTATCTTTGCTTTATTAAGATGGGCGACGGGAAAAGGAACCAGAGTCCTTACAACAAGGTGCAGGCATTCTATTTAGTTTCACTTAAAGTTAGAAGCATAAGAAACAATGGCTGAAGGATTATATAAACAGAACAGAGAATGTATGTTCATGGACCAGCGAAGGTGAAGGCTATTAGTTTTATCTCCTGTGAGTTCTAGGATGTTCCCTCTCCCACAGAATCAATTGCAAATGCATCATAGAAGCCTCTTATTTCTGCTTCTAGTTCAGAATCCAGAAATCCAGGGAGCACGCACCCCAGACTTTCTATAATGAGGTGCAGAAAAGGTAAAAATGTGTTTAAATAACTGCAATTTTGGTGGCTCATGGTATAACGTCCTAAGCCATCAATCGAAGCTGCCTGCTCTGCTTTGCTGACCTTTCTCATACAGAAGTGGCCTCTGTCTCTTGCTCTCTCCCTGCTCCACCTGCCTCACTCCTGTCACAGGCAGTGATGTGGAGTAGGGGGATATGGGATCTGCAGTTTCTGCCCCTTCTTCATTTCCCTACAGCCACCTAGAAAGGAATCCCCTGGCAGGGAAATCCATCCATCAACTCGGTCCATCAGAAAGTCATGGACAGGAAATCTGTCCATCAGGAAGTCATCCCTTCCAACAATCCCCCAGATTCCACACATACTTTGTGCCCACTCCTTCATAAGCCCTGAAAATAGAGTTTATGATATTTCATCCTGAATACAAATAGTTCAATAAATGTAAAAGGCCTTTAGAGAGAAAAAAAAAAAAAACAGCAAGGGAGATACAAAGTTATAAATGATGTATTTATGCTTTAACTTCTACCACATGACTGTCTCACACAGATACATTTCAAACATAATGTAAATACGGCAAACATATTTAATGTTTTCTTCAGTAGAATCATATTGAAAAGTCTCTTGCAGGTAAGTTTATCTGATACTACAGTTCCTTCTCCTCAAAGGGTGAGAGAGCTCCCTTGGAGCCAGAGGTGGCCATCAAGCATTCCTCAATGGGTCCCTTTATCTAGAAGACCCTAGGGACATTTACCTCAGGGATGCACTGCGTTGGAATCCCACGTAAGCTACAGTAATAATGGAGATGTTCCCGACCGGTCAGAAGCTCGTCCAGGGCATCCTGCTGTGGACAGTAGCCAATGAGCACGCCTGCAGCTACAGCAGAAGACAGGTCCACAGTGTCTCTGCAGAGAGAAGCAGCACAGGCTGAGAACAGCAGCTTCCCAAACTGGCATCACCCCATTTTAAAAATACTGCTCATCAGTAACAAGCCCACAGCAGTTTATTTAAAACAATTAGTTCATCTCACAAGAATAGGTTCAATTCATGAGAAATAAAGGATACAAGAAGTCACCCCAAAATATGCCTCTTTGGCATATGGATTATTTTGACCGAAAGGCAAATGAGAACCAGAAGACACAGGAAAAGCTCTTTCTCTCTCCTTGACTGCCTAAAAACTGAGTATAAATGTCTTCTTTTGAAATGAAATTCACATTTACAAAGTAAATTTTCATTTGTAAAGATGTCTCCCTACCAGAAAGAGAGCTACTTTGCCAGATAACTCTGAACTGGAGAGACTTATCTGCAACCCTTCAATTAGGGTTGAATTAGAGACAACCCTAATTCACCATACACTTCCCCCCTTCACCTGCCCATAGCTGGCACCCCCTGCCCAGAATCCCCAAATCCTTTTCCCTTTGTTTAGCCTTATAGGGTGCATAAGCCTCAATCACCTGGCCAGCTACTTGAGTCTTATTTTTTGTGTGAAACTCCTGTAAATTAATACATATTAATAAGAAAATAAAAGTCTGAACATAATCAAACTGTTTTATTTTCTTATTAATATGTATTGCTGAATCAGATGGAAAGACTATATTTAGTTTTATAAGATTCTTCCAAACTGTCTGCCAAAGTGGTTGTACCATTTTGAATTCCCATCAGCAGAAAATGAGAGTTTCTATTGCTCCACATTATTGTCAACATTTGGTATTGCCAGTGTTTTGTATTTTATTCATATTCTATTAGGCACACAGATGTATTACATTGTTGCTTTAATTTGCAATTGTCCAGTGACATATGACATTGAGCATCTTATCATGCACATATTAGCATCTGTCTTCTTTGGCAAGACATCTGTTCGTATCTTGTGCCCATGTTTTAACTGTGTGTTTTCTTATTGTTTAATTTTAAGGATTCTTTGGGTAGTTTGTATACAAGTATTTTATGAGACATGGGTCTGCAAAAAAATTTTTCCCAGCTATGGATTGACTTTTTAATCTCTCAACAGTGTCTTTTGCAGAGCAGAAATACACTTTAATGAAGTCAAACTTACCAACATTTTCTTTTATGGATCATGCTTTTGATATTGTATCTAAAAAGCCATTGTCAAATCCAAGGTCACCTAGATTTTCTCCTATGTTATCTTCTAGAACTTCTATAATTTGCGTTTTACAGTCAGGTCATAGGTCTGCTTGGAGGTCATTTTTGTCACAGGTATAAGTTCCCAGATTGATTGTGTGGCATGTGGATGACCATTTGTTTGGCACCATTTGTTGCAAAGATGATGATTTCCCCACATGATTGCCCTTGTTTTTCTATCATCTATCAGTTGACTGTACTGGTGTGGGGCTAGCTCTGGGAATTAGCGTGCCTTTATAGTAAATTCTGAAGTCGGGTAATGTCATTCTTCAGATTTTGTTCTTTCGTACTGTGTTGCCTATCATGGATCTTAATTTCCTTCATTTTAGTTCCTATTGCATCCATATTCTCCCGTCTTTCAAATTCAGCTAGTACATGTGTTATGAAAGTTTCCAAATTCATGTCATAAAATTTTAACCTTTAAGTCATTAGAGTATCAACTGTTAAAAAAGCATTCCCTTACGCTTAAATAATAAAAATATTCATGCATAATTTTTAGTTACAATCTTGACATAGTGTTCCAGTCAGTTTTTGTACCATAATTATTCTGATGTATTACTGTTTATGCATTCTCGTAAGGAGAGCAAGATTGCCAGAAGAAAATACAGACTATCCACTTACATTTGTAATTCAGATAGACAGTGAATAAATGTTAAGTGTAAGTATGTACTGCAAAATGTTTATATGTGTTATGCCAAAAAACAAAGTCTACTAGAAATTCAAGTTTTAAGTATTTTCTGTATAGGGGAATATTTGTAAATGTTAATGTATATATTATCTATGGCTTCAAACATACCATCCATGTGTTATATTATCCTTGTGCTTTATTATCAAAATTGAAGCTAAAAGGGGAGTCGTTTTCAATAGCCCATAAAACAATGGAACAGCTGGATAAAATGCAGAAAAATCTATTTAAAGACTAGGAATTAAAGATTCAAATCCCAAAAAGAAGAAAAACTCACTGAGATGAGACACGTGATTTGTTTTTCCTTGAAGTATTAGTCACACATAAAATGAGGAAGAAATAGTGATACGATGGAGAAAGTGACTGCTAAAAGGCAAAGGAGCCAAGCAAAGCTGTTATTAGTCTTTAGAAGAGATGAAAATTGAGGTTCAGGGCTACCACAGCAGATAGGACTTGAGGGGCCAAAATCCCAGAGGGAAGAAAGTAAGAGAAACTCTGTAATTCTAGATGCCTCTTTCTTGAGATGTTCATTAATGTATGAGCAATGCAGGCCTATAATTGAAGAGGGAAATCAAGACACAACTCTAAGAATTTAAAAAGTAAGTAAACTGTCATTAAGCAGACATTCAGGTTTTGGGACGCTGGTAAATAATCATGGCTTTTAATAAGGGCCACTCAACAGTGAAGCCAAAGGAAATACAAAAATAGACAAGCTCTTTAAAAAAATAATTTAATAAGATCATCTCATTTTCTGAGATAAATTTTCTGAGACAATTTTATCTCTAATTCCATATCAAAAATAAAGAGAATTCTCTTTGAAGGAAAACAGAATCATCCAGAGTCTCTAAATGTTTTCATTCAATCAAACTTAATCAGTTATTATGGGTTGAATTGTGTCCCATCCAAAATAATAATAATAGCAATAATAATAATCATGTTAGATTCCTAACTCCCCATACCTTGGAATATGACCTTATTTGAAGATAAAATGTCACAGAGAAAATCTGATTCAAATGAGGCTACTATGGTGGGCCCTAATCTGGTATGACTGATGTCCTTTAAAAAGGGAAAATGTGGACACAGACACATACATAAACACAGAGAGAGAAGATGGCCATTTATAAGCCAAGGAGACAGGCCTGGAGCAGATCCCTCCCACACAGCAGTCAGTAAGAACTAATGCTGGCAACAGTTTGATCTCAGACTTCAAGCCTCTAGAACCATGAGAGAGTAAGTTTTCCTGGTTTAAGCCACTACGTTTGTGTTTTGTTGTTCCTGTTGTTGTTGCTTTGAGATGGAGTCTCACTCTGTAGCTAAGGCTGGAGTGCAGTGGTGCAGACACAGCTCACTGCAGCCTCAAACTCCTGGGTTCCAGCAATCCTCCCATCTCAGCTTCCCAAGTAGCATATACTACACACATGCACCACCAGGCCTGCCTAATTAAACATTTGTTGTTGTTGTTGTTTTGCTTTGTTTTGTTTCTGTTTTGAAGAGATGGAGTCTTGCTATGTTGCCCAGGCTGGTCTCAAACTCCTAGCCTCAAATGATCCTCCCACCTTAATGTCCCAGAGCACTACTGGGATTACAGGCATAAGCCACTGCTTCAGGCCAATGGTATATTTTTACAGTAGTCCTAACAAATGAATACATCAGAAATATCATTTTAAAAAACTGAGATTAAAAACAAATAACAAAAAAAACCCCACAAATGATACAGATATTGGAGTTATCTGACAGAGATTTTAACATAGTTTAATTAATAAATGAACAAAAAGGAGGAAAAAGAGGTGGATTACATCAGAAAACTGAAATCTATATTAAAAATTAAATAAAAATTTTAGAGCTGGAAAGTTATAACGAGCAAAATTAAGACAGTAATAGAGTACTTTAAACACAGTAATATATAGGAACATTAATATAATTTGATAAAATACCAATTTCAAAAATACTAACAATATCACTTAAAATAGATATTAAAAATAAAATGTTAGTATATGATACACCAAGTTTCTACACAGAAATGTAATAATTTAAATGGAATAGAAAAATCCCTTAAAATACAACATACCAAAAAAAGAGGAACTAGAAAGCCTCAAAATATCTAATTCAAAAAAGAAACTGAATCATTAATATTGTTTTAAAAATTCAGACCCAAATGCATTCATTAGAGCATTCTTTGAAATATATATGTAAAAATTACATGGATCATACTATTCTGGGAACTAGAAAGGCTGGAAACAATTTTCGAGTTACTTATTGAGGCCATTATTCCTTGACAATTAAACCTGGCAAATGCATTACAATAAGTAAAATCACAAGATAATTTCTCATAATAGTCATCACAAAATTTTAATAATTATTACTCAATTAAATCAAGTGATATATAAAAGGGGTATTAACATTTGACCAAGTCAACGTTATCCATTAATTCAATATTTTTAAAGTAAAATTTAAAAATTATTTAATGTAACATAGTATACTAAAAGTATAAAGAAAAGATGAGAAAAAATAGTAAAATGTTAAAACTTTATTGCTTATAAAAATAACTGTGCATCTAGTCCCGATTACTAAAAGACTGAAGCAAAAAGATAACTTGAGCCCAGATGTTTGAGGCTGTGGTGAGCTATGATCATGCTACTGTACTCCAGCCTAGGAAACAGAGCAAGACCCTGTCTCTAAATACATTCTTTATAAAAATAAACAAATAAAAGTAAAAAATTGAAAAAAAAAAGTTACAAGCCAGAAAGAGAAATATAAAAGAATTTTCTTAATTTGATTTTTAAAAGTATGTATGCCAAGTCCATAGAAACTATATATTTATGTTAATAATAAAAATTTATTTTATTTAATTTTTTTTGAGACAATTTCACTCCATCACCTAGGCTGGAATGCAGTGGCATGATCTTGACTCACTGCAAGCTCTGCCTTCAGGGTTCAAGCGATTCTCATGCCTCAGCCTCACAAGTAGCTGGGATTACATGCATGTGCCACCAGGCCCAGCTAATTTTTTAATTTTTATTTTTAGCAGAGATGGGGTTTTGCCACATTAGGAAGGCTGGTGTTGCACTCCTAACCTTAAGTGATCCACCCACCTCAGCCTCCCACAATGCTGGGATTACAGATATGAGCCACTGTACCCAGCCTATGTTAATCTTAAAATATTTAAAGTCTTCCCCTTCATATCGAAAACAAAAGTAAGGTCCCCATTACTACTTCTTCTATTCAACATTGTAATGCCAGTGCTGGCCAGTGCAATAAGGCAAGTAAAAGAAAGTTATAAAGATTGAAAGAAAATAATAATGTTGCATATGTTCAGGAATGAGATCCTTATGTGTATAATATATACAAAAATATATATTCATATATATACACACACACACACACACACATATATATATATATATATATATATATATATATATATATATATACACACACATACATATATTCCTTGACAAATCATAATCAAACTGTTAACGGCTTCAGACAAAGAGAGAATCATGACAGCAATGAGAGAATAACTCATAATGCACTAAAAGTCTCCAGGAAGCTTAGTAGCTGCTTTCTTAATAGACATCATAGAGGCCAGAACACAATAGGATGGCACACACAAAGTGTTAAAAGGTTAAAAGAAAAAAAAAAAAAGCTAGCCTAGAATTCTATATCAAAGAAGAAATGACTATCTTTTAAAATTGAATGAGAGATTAAGACATTCACAGCTCAACAAAAATTGAGAGAGTTTGTTGATATTGGAACTGCCTCAAAAATACTAAAGGAAGTCTTTAAGCTGAAGTGAAAAGTACTTACAATAACTTGAATCCACATAATGACATAAAACAAAAAGCACTGGTAAGATTACTGATTAAAGAAATATAAGTGACAAGATAAATGTACATGTTGCTTGTAATCCCTTTTTAAATTTTAATTAAATGCACTTTTATAATAGAATAATTTAAAAATCAATGCTGATGAGCACACGATCTATAAAAATGTAATTTGCAATAATAATAGCATAAATGGGAGAGGAGCTATATAGAAACGCAGTTTTATAAACTGTTGAAATAAGTGGGTATTAATCTAAATTAGAGAATTTTAACTCAAAATGTTAGTTACAATCGCCAGGAAAACTGCTAAGAAAATAACTCACAAAAATATACAGCAAAAAAACACAATAAGGACTTAAAGTGTTGTTCTAGAAAATACTTAACTAGCACAAAAGATGGCAGTAATAGAAGAAAAGAGGAATGAAAAATATAGAGGAAATGTAGAAAGCAAATAGTAAAAGGGCGAAACCCAATCCTACCATCTCAGAAATTTGATTATTTAGCTCATTTACATTTAATGTAATTTCCACATAATTATCAATTAATTTTACCATTTAACACATTC
The DNA here is from genome assembly GCF_048565385.1 of Saimiri boliviensis. Lineage (NCBI taxonomy): Eukaryota > Metazoa > Chordata > Mammalia > Primates > Cebidae > Saimiri > Saimiri boliviensis. Next base: position 109,045,641 of record NC_133458.1, read on the forward strand.
ATAGACTGGATTTTTAAAATGATTGAACTGTATGCTGTCTATAAAATATACACTTTAGAATTGAAGTCACAAATAGTTTAAAAGTAAAAGGATGAAAAAGACATATAATGAAATCAGTATCCAAAAGAGAGCTGAGGTGGTTTACTAATGTAAAACAAAATAGCCTTGAAGAAAATATTGTTACTAAAAACAAAACAAAAAATCATATAACGATAAAAGGATCAATTCCTTAGGAAGACAGATCAATCATAAAAACATATGATGTTAAGAACAGAGCCTCACAACACACAAAGCAAATGCCGACAGCATTAAATGGAGAAATAGACAATTCAACAATAATAGAAAGTTTAATACACCATATTCAATATTTCCTAAAATAACCATGCAAGAAGATCAACAAAAATATAGAAGACTTGAACAATACAACAGAACAACTAGACCTAAGCGACTATAGAGACTTAGAACCCTCCATCCAAAATGAGTAGAATTCACATTCTTCTCATATCTATTCATATATATATATAATTCTCCAGTATAGAACAAGTGTGTGGCTATATTTAAAAAAAAAAAAAAAGCCTTAATAGCTGAGTGCAGTGGTACAAGCCTGTAACTCCTGCACTTTGGCAGGCCAAGATGGGTGGATCACTTCAGGTCAGAAGTTCGAGATCAGCCTGTCCAACATGGTGAAAACTACTCTCTACTAAAAATGCAAAAATTAGCCAGACATGATGGCAGATGCCTGTAATGCCAGCTCCTTAGAAGGCTGGGGCAGAAGAATCACTAGAACGCGAGAGGTGGAGATTGCAGTGAGCCAAGATAATGCCACTGCACTCCAACCTGGGTGAAAGAGCAAGACTCCATTAAAAAAAAAAAAAAAAAACCCTCAATAAATGAAAAGAAGTTAAATTATACAGAATATGTTCTTTGACTACAATGGACTGAAATATTAGAAGTCAATACAGAAGCAAACTTTGGGAAATCTCAAATGTGTGGAAATTAAACAACATACTCCTTCGTAATCAATGGGTCAAAGAAAAAATAAAAAAGAAAATTAGAAAATACTTTGAAATGAATGAAAATAAAAACACAACATACCAAAACATGGTATTAAGCTAAAAAGGTGCATAAAGAGAAAGATATAGCTGTAATATCTGTATTATTTTTCTAAAGGTAGATGTCAGAACAATAATCTAGGCATTTACATTAAGAAATTAGAAAAAGTAAAGCAAACTAAGCCTAAAGTAAACAGAATGAAGAAAATAATAATGATTTGAGCAGAAATAAATAAAACAGGGAAGAAAAAATAATAATGAAAATAGACTCAAAACATGATTCTTTAATATCAATGAACCCTACAAACTCAGTTACATTTACCAACTAAAGGGAACAAGAATATAAAAATTACTAAAATAAGAAATAAAATATTTCTACCAATCTTAAATAAATGAAAAAATTTTTAATAGTCCAAATATTCATATGCCAAAATCCTAAGAAATTTAGAAAACATGGACAAATTCCTAGAAAGACACAAACTATTGAAAGTGAACAAATGAGAAAAAGAAAATCTAAACAGATCCACAAGTAAAGATGCTGAATTAGCAATAATGATAAAAAATAATAGAAACAATGCCAAAAACCTTTTTAAATAAATAAAAATCCAGTACCAACTGGTTTCACTGGTTAGTTCTACCACACATTTAAAGATGAATTTAAACTAATGCTTCTAGACTGTTTCAAAAAGTAGGAGAGAAAAAAAATTCCCAAACTAATTAAGGTCAGTATCATCCTGATACCATAACCAGATATGACAGAAAACTATATAACAGTATTTCTCATGAACAGATGTTTAAAAATCCTCAACAAAATACAAGTAAATCTAATCTAGCCCATATAAAGAGAAATAGGCACTATGTTCAAGTATAACTGACTCCAGGAATTTAAAGATGGTTTAATATCTAAAAATCACACATCTCATTAAACACAGAAACGGAATTTGACAAAGTCAAATTTTTTTTTACTGTTTTATAATAAAACAGTAAAAAAACTCAAGATAAAAGGAAATTACTATATGAACCTATTTATATGGAATTTTGAGATAAAAGGAAATTACTATATGAACCTATTTAAATGGAATTTTTTTATTATAAAACAGTTTTTTTACTGTTTTATAATAAAACAGTAAAAAAAAACTCGAGATAAAAGGAAATTACTATATGAACCTATTTATATGGAATTTCCAGGATATTCAAACCCATAAAGATAGAAAGTAGATTAATGGTTGATGAAGACTGGTGTGGAAGGGGGAAGCAATAGGGAATGACTGCTAATTGGCATAAGGTTTCTTTTCAAAGGAATGAAAATATTCTAAAATTAGATAGTGGAAATTATCATACAGCTTTATGAATACGGTAAAAATCACTGAACTGTTACATTTAAAATGTGTAAATTTTATGGTATGTGAATTATATCTTAGTTAATCAAAACACTACCAGTATTTACAAAAGCTAAATACACACATGCTCTATGGAAGCAATTTCATTTCTATGTGTATCAGAATTTGTTCGTAACAAACACCAGTCAATATTAATGAAAATAAAACTATTGTAACATGTAACAATATAAATGCATTTCACAAATATGATTTTTAGGAAAAAAATCACTCATGTAAAAATACAAACTGTATGATCCCATTTATATAAATTCACAAACAAGTAAAACTAATCTATGGTAATAAAAGCCAGAATAGTGTTTGAGTTAAACAGGGTCATGTAGGGAGTTTCTCAGGGGTCTGCCAAAGGTCTCTCTCCTGATGAGAGTTATAAAAGTTTGTCAACTCATATACTTATGATTTATGACTATTATATATCTCATTGTTTAAGTTGATATTTTTAAATGTTGGTAATCACACATTAATTCATAAATCATCTAGCACAAATTTTCATGTTTAAAAAGGTTTTACATAAGTTCTGCTAAAATTTGTTTGAATGGTCTCCCACCAACTACTCCCCAATCTTAATGAGCTCTATGACAATTTAAAGACATATAATATAGATTTTAAACATTGTAAAACATATAAAGATATGGAATACATATTCAAATATTCTTTGCATTCCAGCCTCTGCACTGGCCAAGGTCCATACTCGTATTTTTTACTCAATATCTTTCCATTTCAAAACAGGAATTACAGCACTCTGGGAATACAGGGATTCAACAATGGAAAAGGTCTTTCTGCCTTCAAATCAACACATCATCCAGTTCAATGAAGGCTGTCTAATTTTTAATTGCTTAAGTTATATTTTTAAACTAAGGGCGTGACTTCATAATGAAAACAAATACAGAACCTTTTCTTTCACTTTCAGAGCAGGGTGTCTTCTGCATGCTGTACAATTAAAACATTTGCTTTGCAGTTAGTGGAAATCATCTCACTCAACTTTTGCACACAGTGTATCTATTAATTCTGCAGATTTTATTAAGCATTGATGTCTATCACTACAGGTAGTTTGGTAGAATGTTTGCAGAGAGGATCCAGGGTGTGCTAAACCACAGTAGAGGTCGGTATTCAGACAGTAGTTTAAAGACATGTTAAGACAAACTGTACTGTGATTTCCTATGCTCTATTTTATTAGCTTAAATATCTGCTGCTCTGTGAATAGCTAAATTTCTTTATCTGAATTTTGAGGAAAATAAGAATCTATGAAGACCAACCTGACAACTAAGTTTAAGTGAACAGGACGCATTTTCCATGGTGTCTTATTATAATCCAGTAGGAAGCAGTAAGTGGGTACAGCCTTGTGCAGATTTGCATGCAAAAGGAGGTCATATGATAATAAAGCTTTTCAGCATGGCAAGAGTTTAATATCTAAACCTGAGCTCATTCTGACTGACCTAGAAGAAGTGAGCTCATCTATACAAATCTTCTAATCTATCTCTGTGAGATGCTAACCAACACCTCCTTAATCAAAATCACTGTCAATCATATTGATATTATTAGAAAATGCTCACATCCAGTTTGCAGCTTCCATATATTTGCATTTCAGTTATCTCAACCGAACAGTGAAAGTCATAACTGTAGGCTTTATGATTCAGCATCACTTGGAGAGGCAAGACATTTTTTAGTGCTGGGTCTGACACAAAAGTGAGCTTCAAGTGGTTTTTATCATGATGCATCCTGACCAGATGTTTCTCCCCCTTTAGTTAATGACATAACAGATCAAAAAATTTTGGAAATTCAATAAAATGTTTGAGCATTCTGAGGGGTCTTTGCCAAATCACGAACCTCTCACTGCAGGCATTTAATTTCCTTTATATTATCAGCAGTCTGTAAACTGTGAAAGGAGGTCAACGAGAAACAAGACAGAACAGGTTCTGATCTGATTTGCTTTTCAGCTAGTATTTTAAATTCATTTGCTTCCAAACTGCTGAATTTTCTACTGCCACTGTCCATACTTTATTGCAAGGTTAACCTCCAATTTACCATTTACCCTTTCATCAAGTGACTGGATTCTGAATATCTGATTTGTTTCTGTGTATTAACAGGAATGTCACATGCTCCTGTCTGCTGGTCTTGTTGGCTCTTGGACACAAGCCATATGTTTTTAAGAGAAGGCCCTGAGCCTGTGACCCAAACCAAATAAACTAAATCCAAAGACAATTTCAGGGAACGTACTCTCCATGACAGCTTGGCAGTGTTTTAGAAAAATCACGATGCTCTCATGCTGCTTTGTTTCTTACATATGAATCAGGAATATGTTTTTACCTTCTCCTTTGAAAGGTAAAGTAAGTTTATTCTCCTGGTTTAAAGGTACACACACACACACACACACACACACACACACACACACACTCCTATTTAACCATCTAATGCAAGTGACATTCTCTCAGGTATTTCAGATTAGTATTTAAGCATCAGTACAATTGCAACATGAGAGAACATAGTCATTCATTTAGGCACTTAAGCAATAAGTTTTATTCATTTTCTTCCTTTTGTATTTGGCTAAGGGAGACACCACAAATCTGATTAAGTTACATCTTTTCAAAACAGAAAAATTAACACACAATTATATTTTCTTACTCCTGAGATTTTTTTGTTCTTGTCCATGAAGAAAATGTTACAAACTTCGGACAAAATATAGCTCATTAAATTACACATATGCTCTGTGCATAGCAGCTGCCAATATTCCCACTTAATAATTTATTGGAGGAAGAGACTAATGTATCAAAGACATGCTTTTAAGAATGAATGGTGGCTTAGGTTTATCACCTGTTCCACTGTCACTCAGAATTTTCATTTAATGTTTCTTTCATTTGGTGTCTTAATTTATGACACACACAGATTTAGTTTTAAAAACTATCCAGAAAACAGCCAGTTTTCTCAGAACTCCTTTACCAAATCTAATTCTTCCACAAAGTCAGTGTTAGTGATCAAGCAAATCATTGGTAAGTTTTATAGAATCTGGATAGCAAATATGAGAGCCACTAATTCACATAACAAGTGTCCGTAATATAGCTCACATATATTTGTATTATTTTTCAAATATATGTATATTCAGAAATTTTAAATGCATTATTAATTCCATAATAGATGTTGTCAGGAAGGATTTTTAAACTTTAGCATTTCAAATTTTTCTAATGTTGGATACATTTAACTTTTTAAATTATATAAGAAATTTTCATATAAAGAAATACCAAAACTTTGCTATTTATAAGAAAATGACAGATTGAGAATGTTAGAACAACTATTCTCTACCTGATTGATACTTTTATTTAAGCAAAGGCAGGTAAACTTACTAAGATTCTTATTTTCCTAAAGGGATATCTAAAAAAAAATCTTATGTGAGCACAGGTTATTTTACTACATTGTGTATCAAAATATACTAAGAATAATTATTACTAAAAAAGTAGAAACTACAGCTGTCCGAAAAAGAACCTCATTTTTTTGTTGATAAGCCATTGATAACCCGTAGCCATAGATGGTAATGTCTCCATTTTATAGCATTCTTTAAAGCTGTCAGTATCTTTCAAAGATTCTAATGTATTTTATCTCAAAAAAATTGATTAAATAAGACTATTATTATTTTACAAATTTGAGGGGGGACAGAATTCAGGTCCATATATGACCGTTACATTGTCCCAAATCAATCCAAATCAATATGCTAATATAGATCTGACAGATAAGTTACACTGGAACACCTGGCTGTAGGTCCAATTGTCACTTGCAGAATCATGCCATGCTGATTTTCCAAAAGAAATAACATTGCTATTGTTTATACTGAGGATTTAATATAGTCCCTGTAAAGAAGTAGGAACCCAAGAATTTTATAGTTATGCTTGTAGAGGAAACCAGAGAAGCTAAACACAGACTACAAATCCTCCAAATTACAGGAAGAAAGATGAGGCCGTGCAAAACATACACAGACACACACACACACACACACACACAGACACAAAAGCATTCAACAAAAGCAACAAAAGCTATATCATATACAGATATAATTAAATATGATTGAGGTGAGGAGTATCTGAGGCATCTAGCTCCCAGTTAAAGACTTATGCGACTTTTCAGGCCTGACCACAGGCAATCACGAAATCTGTACCTGACAGGCCTCATGGGGAAAGCTGCCCTTCCTCTATCAGACTTGGTGTACATCCAATGCACTGAGGTCTCTGAGAGAAGTCCCAGTCAAGGTCCCAGGCTCCTTTGGCCAGTCATGCTCTTACACGTACTGGCATGTCTAGCCCAGTGACTTCATTCTCATCTCTTTATCTGGGTCTTTCTTCATCTCTGCTGAGACCTCGTTATGGGAGAAGTGAGGGAGAACCTTATTGACGCATTTCCCCACTCTGACTAGGGACCCAATACTTTTCCACTCTAGCCTTTAACTCTCCCCTTCTTCAGGAAATACAAAGAACGCACACCGACCTCACAGACTGGCAAACAGTGATGAATTACTATTTAGAAATTAGAAAGAATACGCTAAAGAACAACTCCTTCTCACAACCTCCTTACTGTAACACATACCTACTCATAGAAGGTACACAAAAGTAAACAAGAAATCTGTGAAGAGAAATGCTGCATGCCTGGGAAAAATTCTACCTTACAATGCCTTTGACACACCTTGACTGTACCTTTTTGTAGTCTGGATATTCATACCATGGACATGCATTGCAAATTTAAAAATATTTAAAATGATCATGCCAAATGCAAATGCTAAAGCAACATCACAAAGCATATGTGTGTGTGTGTGTGTGTGTGTGTGTGTGTGTGTGTGTGTAGACACACAGACATATATACAGATACATACCTATATGTAATAACTCAAAGCTATAAGGCATCATCACTCTTTTTGGAAATCACAATATATTAGTATCATTACAGAGGATAATACCAAATATTTACATTATTTATGCTACACAATTTTGGCAACCATCTACCATATTCACAGGAAAAAAATTATATCAAAATTACAACTTCATGCCTGTCAGTTTTAGGATGAACAATTACTATTACTATTACTTTGGAAAACTTTCCAGGACATTGGTCTGAGTAAAAATCTCTTGAGTAATACCCCACAAGCACAGGTGACCAAAAGCAAAAACAGATAAATGTTTTTATCAAGTTAAAAACGTTCTGCACAGGAAAAACAAAAATAACCAACAAAGTAAAGAGGCAGCCCATAGCATGGAAGAAAATATTTGCAAACTATTGATCTGAAAAGGAATTAAAACCAGAATACATAATAAGTTCAAACAAATCTACAGGAAAAATCTAATAATTTGATTTTAAAATGGGCAAAAGGTCTGAATGGACATTTTGCAAGAGAAGACACACAAATGACAAACAGGTATATGAAAAGGTTCCCAACATCACTGATCATCAGAGAAATGCAAATCAAAACTACAAAAAGATGTTATCTCACCCCGGTTAAAACAGCTTTTATCCAAAAGCTAGGCAACAAGCAACAAATGCTGGAGAGGACGGAGAGGAAAGGGAACCTTCATGCACCATGAGTAGGAATGTAAACTGGTACAATCGCTAGGGAGAAAAGTTTGAAATTTCCTCAAAACCAAAAATAGAGCTACCAAAGGACCTAGGAATCAAGAAAAAAAATCAACACATAAAAGGGATGTCTGCACTCCCATATTTATTGCAGCACTGTTCACAATAGCTAAGATTTGAAAGTAAACTAGTGTCCATCAGCAGATTCATAGATAAAGAAAACGCAGCACATAGACTCAGTGGAGTACTATCCAGCCATAAAGGAGAATGAAATCTTGTCATGTGCAACAACATGTATGGAACTGGTGGTCATTGTGTTAAGTGAAATAAGGCTGGGGAGGGTAGAGGGTGTTGGGGGACGGAAGTGGGGATGATTAATGGGTACAAGAACTAGTTGTAAAGAATGAATAAGACCTAGTATTTCATAGCACAACAGGGTAGTCAATAATAACTTAATCATACATTTTTAAATAACTAAGAGTATACTTAAACCATTAAAATACTAGAAATTTCATCTGCAATAAAGACCCCTATTGGGATGAGAAAGGCTTTCCTAAGCACTACTCTAGAGTTACAAGTAAATTACTCAAGGTAGAGATAAAACCACTTAAATAAATGGAAATCAAAATTTCACTGAACTCATCTATACCCAATCACAAATTGTATCTTAGAATTTAGATGTCAATAACATTAATTGCTCCAATGTGACATTAAATGAAAATGTAGTATGTGTCTCATTTGTTTGCTTGTTTTTGTAGTTTTGTAGAAAGTATTTATAATTATATTACTTTCAGAGTGCATTTTCCCTATGTTAGTTTAGAATTCCTGCGGCAGAAGATGGGACTGGACAATAATACATATGGTGACGTTATACTACATGAGAAGTGTCCGGCTCTGCTGGGGCTCTGTGGGGCAGCCCACACACTCACAGAGCCCACAGGCTGAGCCTGTCACATGTCCCTCACTGCTGCACTGCAAAAGGTTTTTGAGTTCCCAAGTTTATTCAGCCAGGGTTGATGCAGAGAAAAGCTAAAATAGGTATCATAGTTACCTGCACCAAAGTGACAAGGGAAAAGATGGTGTGAGTATATCAATATGTAAAAAGAGGGAAAGGGCAATGACTTTTTCACATCCCAGTGGACATAGATTTCTATGTGGTGCACACCTAGCATCTTAACTGTTTTATAAAAGAAGAGGAAGACAGGTAAAGAAGAAGGAGAGATAGAATAGAGGAAAAAAGAAGGACAAGGAAGAAAAGAAAAAAAAGAGAACTAATATTTTTCAATTGGCCTCTATTAGTCTTATCTGTAAAAATATTAAAAACAGTCTCTGGGATGCCAGTTGGTGCACACTGATAGCGTGGGAGGTGGCACAGCATGGACGATCTGTGCCAAGGTCTGTAAACAAGTAGATGGATGGATGGATGGATGGATGGATGGGTGGATGGACAGATTAAAGATAGATGAGAGAGACAGAGAGAGAGAGAGAGAGAGAGAGAGAGAGACAGAGAGAGAGACAGAGAGAGAGAGAGAGAGAGACAGAGAGAGATTGATTCCCAGTATGTTTCAGCCAGTGGCATCACCCACTGAAAAAAGAATACACAATAACACATATACATACATATAAATTAGGAGATTTGTTATTCAAAGATAAAAAAGAAAATAGAGGCCGGGCACGGTGGCTCATGCCTGTAATCTCAGCAGTTTGGGAGGCTGAGGTGGGTGGATAACTTGAGGTCATGAGTTCAAAACCAGCCTGGCCAAAATGATGAAACCCCACCTCTCCTAAAAAAAAAAAAAAAAAAAAAAAAAATAGCCAGGTGTGATGGCAGGCACCTATAGTCCCAGCTACTGGGGAGGCTGAGACAGGAGAATCACTTGAATCAGGGTGGAGAGAGGTTGCAGTGAGCTGAGATCACACTACTGCACTCCAGCCTGGGCAACAGAGTGAGACTCCATCTCCAAACAAAAAAGAAAATACAGACTTCAAACAGTTTGGTAAAAAAGAAAATACATGAAAGGCAGAAATATCTATAAAAATAAATATTCAGCTATTTTGTGGTAAGCATAGGACAGAAATGTTAGCTATGCTTCATCTGACTATGAACTTGAGAGGCTAAAAGAAAGCATTTCAGGTAAGTACTAGCATCTCATTTTAAGGATTAGCAAACTAATGTTTACAAAGATAAACAGTTACCAAGTTTATATAGCCAGATGGTGGCAAAAATCTAGGTTTAGTTGGAAATATGAAGAGAAAGGCTTTTGACTTAAGGGTTTACACTAGATTTGGAACGTACAGAAAGGATTAAGGAAAAAAATAAAACTTACCTGTAATTCTCTATTTAGATGTAACAACTATTGATCTATTAATGCATTTTGATTCATTATGCTCTTTCATTTTACTATATTCTGTTTATAAATTTGCTGCCAAGAAGTTAGTCCTTGGTCTAATTCAGCATTGGCACATCAAACTTTCAGCAACAATGAAAATGTTCTGTATCAGTGCCTTCTGAACAGAAAGTTCTTCTACTGTTGAAACGTTGCTAGTGGCTGCTGAGAAACAATTTATAATTTGATTTGATTTTAATGTATTTACATTTAATTTTAAATGCTACAAGTGGCTAGTGGCTATTACTGTGAACAAGTACAGGTGTCCTTCTTACTTTATGGTGATCTGTCATCTTGTTTCTTTGAAGAGTTTGTTTTTGGAATCCTTGGTTTCAACACAAAGTGCCTAAGTATGAATGTCTTATTTACTATGCTCAATAAATGCTATGTTTCTTCCTTTGAAGGAATCAACTGTCCTAATACTAGACAATCCTTATGTGTCTTCAAATGGTGCCTCTCTCCCATTGCTCTATTCTCTTGTTCAGAAATCTAATTGGATCAGATTAGAAATCTAATCATGTTAGACCTCTTTCTATCCTCCACATTTTACATATTTTTATATTTTTACTAGCAGCATATTATTTGCTTTTAACCCAACCATTATGTTTTTCTTTTTAATAGCCATAATTTTTATTATATTACTTTTTTTCAAATCAATTCTCTCTCATGATATCATGGTACTTCTTACATTATCTTTGTGATTGTAGTTCTCTTACATTACACTCTTGGTGTGCCAATTCTCCTTTTTGTTATAGCCATTAATTTATATCTATAGTAAATAGTTGTCTTGTGTGTTTTGTAATGTTTGGTTAGGCACTCCACTTTAATGGGGCCCTTTAAAAAAAATGAAATATGAGCTGTGAGAGCATTCTTGCAAAGATCTGTGTTTTCTTCTTAAAGGTGCCCATGGGTACCATCAAACTGGGGCCAATTTTTACGTTATATTCCTGGGTAGGAGGAGTTGTGGTTCTCAGATCTCAGGTTTAAACTCCCACAATTCTAGGAGTTTAAGTTCTAGAGTATAAGCTCAGAGTTTCAAAATTCCAGGGGAGATTTTTTTTCTTTTCATCTTTAATCCTAGACAGAAATCAATGTTTTCCTGTCATCTTTCTATGCCAGTTTAAAGACTTTTCTTGATCCTACCCCTTCAGTAAGGATGTAGCCCTTCAATTATCCTAGCTTTATACAGAGTTTCAGTTGCAGACATAGTTCTTGTACCACAGGGACATTAAAACCTATGCCTCCAAATCAGAAATCCACATATGCTTTGTCTCTTTCTTAGGTGGCCACACAAGCAATTACTCTGGAATGAAAGTGAGAAAATTCTGTTCTTCCTCTGCTCTCACACCACCACAATAAACACAAGATTTCTCTAACCAAATATGTGGGGATATCTCCCCACCACCAACTAAGCAATCAATTCTGCAGCAGATATCAGCTGAGTTTTCTCTATTTCAGTTCTATTCGGATCCTATCTGCCTGAAGACGGCATCAGATCCCACAAGTTGAGAGCTCGGTCCCCAAGACTGCCTTCTTTCAGGCACAAGTCAAAAGCCTCAGGTTGTTTCACCTGGGCTTCTGACCTTCTAGGATTAGCCAGGAATCCAATGACCCTCTCGTCTGGTTTAATTAATTTGCTAGAATGACTCACAGAACTCAGGGAAATACTTACTTGCATTTACCAGTTTATTACAAAGACTACTACATAGGATAGACATGAAAAGGTGTATAAGGCAAAGCATGTGGGAAGGGGTATGGAGCTTCCATCCCTCTCTGGAAACCACCCTTCAGAAACCACCATGTGTTGAGCTATCCAGAAACTCCCTGAACCCAGTCTTTGGGGGATTTTACAGAAACTTCATTACATAGGCACGATTGAATAAATCGTTGGCCATTTGTGGTCAACCTAACCTTCAGCCCCTCATCCTCCCCTGAGACCAACAGGTGCAGCTAAAAGTCCTAACCTTCTAATCTTGTCGTGGTCTTTCTGGTGACCAGCCCCATCCTGAAGTGACCTAGAGGCTGCCAGCCCTGTTATTCATTAGCATAAAAAATACATCAATTTGGAGATTCCAAGTATTTTAAGAGTTGTAGGCTTGGAAATGGGTCTACGAGAAAAATATATATTACACAGTGTCACATCAGGTTTGTTACTTTCTTCTTTTATGGCATCTGCACATTTCCTTTCTTTCTTGTGGCCTCAGATGGGTACTCATATAATAGTTTCAGACAATTCTTATCTAGTAATGAGAGCATTTTTAAGTTATCCTAATCTTCCATTTCAATCTATTGAATATTATTTTAAATGATTTTGCAGCAACATTTTGTAATTAATGTAATTGTTAAATATATAGGAAGAATATCTTCTCAATTATTTACTAGAATAAAAATATATGCCTGCTCTAGTATCTGTCAACTTTCATTTAATATATATACATATATTTATATATATAATTATGATATATACATTTACATACATGCTATTATATATACATATATTTATACCTTCTCCTTCTCCTTTTTAAATATTTTATGTTCTGTCTCATTGATTATGACTACTTTGTGGGTTTTCTCTAATAGTCAAGGGGTGGTAAAAAGTGTGTGTGATTTAGAATTTTGAAAACTTGGATTCAAAGCTCCATTATTTTCTAGATGTTTGACTTTTGGCAAGCCACTTAATTTTTCTGAATCTTAAATTCTTGTCAGTAAAATTAGTATAACAACCTCTATGCTATTATAACTATCAAATAAGATTAAAAATGTAAAGCCCTAACTTAATACTTGGTGAAAAAGAGAGAAACGGGAAATAATGGCTAATGATGTTAACATTTATGGTGTTCAAGAGCCACAAATTTCAATAACTTCTGGATGTAATAGTCCAAACAAACATTTGATGATGTCCATCAATAAGGTGACAAGTAATGGTGGCAACTGTGACAAAATGGGAAGCATATGTTCTGACCAATGCCAATTCAAATCCAAAATCTTAACACTGTGCTGGCCAAATAAAGATGCATGTGATTTCTGGCCTGTAGTCAATTTCTGACAACCATCAACATATCAGGAGAACATGACATGCTCTGAACCAAACTATAGTGGCCAATTTTGAAATGTATTTAGACAGGTATTACTCTCAAGTTTGAAGATGTGCATTCATGGAAATTAATAAATTAAACAGGAAAGTAAAAGAGCACTGTTTTAGATAATATAACTTCAAAGAAGAGACAAAAATACCTTAATATAATGAATGAATGAGTAGATGTGTTTCAATTACGTAGCAATAAGCTATGGGCTTCACAGGCAGGAAGGTACATTTCAACTCTCTAAGCAGTGAAAAATTCCATTATGCTTCTAATTACCTATTTAATTCTTTGAATACCAATGTACAATTAACATTACAAAAAATCAAGGTTAAAATATAATTAATGCAAGTGTGATTCAGTTATAATTAAACTAATTACACAGATATGTAGTATAATAAGGGACTTGCAGACCACTATTTGGATGTAAATTTATTCTTCTTTTCAAGAGAAGTTATTTGAATTTCATTTTCTAATTATTTTACAAATGATGAAATAGAATTATAAAGGAGAGAGTCAGTCTTCTAGGGATGAAGAAATAAACCTAATTTTGATTTAGAACTTATGATTCTTTTGTCTATATGTAAATAGAGAAGTAAGAATTTTTTTTCAAAACTCACCTCCAAATTTAACAAAAATATCTTACTTCTTACTTCTAAGACTGCAAGAAAAAAACAACAAAACACTTGAGAGAGATTCAGTCCCATACAGCATGATTTCCTTTCAGAATAAGTAGTAAAACAATTCTCTTTACACATATCAACTTCAAACACTTGCTCAACTAATAAATTTTCTCTACTTTCTGTTCTCAAACATAATTAGCTCTTAATATTGAGTTTTCATCTATTGACATAGATTAACCAAAGTAAAGCTGCATTATCTGCCCACAGACAGAATAGATATGGCATGTAGCATTTGGAGCAAGATAGATATGATTTCAGGTCTACAACTTTCTTTATATAAGTTAGGAGAAAAAATATTTCTTAAATGACAACAGCATGTCTGTTTCTGCCCAAGGTGGATTTTATATAGTATAGCATTGAAGCTTCATTTAAACATTTGAGTTATTATTTCTAGTATATGGATGAAGAAATGACTAGAGGAGAATAAGGAGAGAATAAAACAAGGAAATCCTAAGAAGTAAAAGAGATAACTAAGCACAAAGTGACACTAGTGATATATTCTAATTCTATCAGAGTGAAGTCAGAATGATACAAGGAAGGCCGGGCGCGGTGGCTCAAGCCTGTAATCCCAGCACTTTGGGAGGCCAAGGCGGGTGGATCACGAGGTCAAGAGATTGAGACCATCCTGGTCAACATGGTGAAACCCCGTCTCTACTAAAAATACAAAAAATCAGCTGCGCGTGGTGGTGCGTGCCTGTATTCCCAGCTACTCAGGAGGCTGAGGCAGGAGAATTGCCTGAACCCAGGAGGCGGAGGTTGCGGTGAGCCGAGATCGTGGCACTGCACTCCAGCCTGGGTAACAAGAGCGAAAACTCCGTCTCAAAAAAAAAGAATGATACAAGGAAACAAATCCATGAAAACCTAATCTGTCACTTTCTGAGATAATCAGCTGAAAACCAGTTGAGTATCCTGAAAACTGGGTAACTAAAAGAAAAGAATTAAGCATTTTATCTGTCTCTCTTCCTATATGAACTGTACCTCTGAGTAGCCAAATGAAAGACAGTTAAAGCATCTCTGTACCAAATTATCCTAACTAGCAAATGAAAACAGAAAGACTAGGTTAAAATGTCACCATTTTGCAATGGATGAATTCATCCAAGCATTAACCATCAACACTACTAACATAAAAACAAAACAAAACAAACAAACAAACAAACAAACAAAAAACCAAAACCAAGACTACAGATGAGCTGTTATGTGCCGCTTTTTTACTTTTATTTTTAAATTTTTATCTATTTATTTATTTTGACACAAGGTTATGAGATTGGCTAATTTTTGTATTTTTGGTAGAACAGGGTATCGTCATGTTTCTTAGGCTGGTCTCAAACTCTGGGCTCATGTGATTCACCTGCCATGGCCTCCCAAAGTTCGAGGATTACAGGCATGAGTCGCCTCACCTGGTCCAGAAATTATGTGCCTCTTGATGAAAGAGAACATCATCTCCTGTTTAGTCATGCAGAGGATTGAACCTAAGCCTAACAAAACCTCTAAATAAAGGCAATTGCAAGAAATAGAACAAATGAACATGTTAAATTCCATCATCAGTATGCAGTCAGCAGTTTGTAGGCAACCCTCCAAGTTCAACAGTCCAGGTTCTTTGACAGAAAGTTTGTAAAGAAATGAAAAAACAATGAAAAAGGACCTGTGAATTGACTAATTTAAAGGCCATATCAACTATCTTACAAATGAGCAAGATTCAACTGTAGCGTCTAGGAATACACTCTTTAGTAATGAATTATAAAAAATCATTTACATGGAAGAGGTTGTGTCTGGAACTGAATACACAGAATGACTTATAAGTTAGTTGCCAAAGTTCTGTTTCTTGTCCTGAGTTTTGTTTACAAGTTTGCCTTATAATAATACATTAAGCTCTCTTAAAAAACCAAAACAAAAAAATGCAAATAAGAGTCACCCTCAACAGGGATATGAGTACGTGGAATTTATGGGGTGCTGGTTTTGTTCTGTTTCTTGAGTTAGGTATTGATTATATAATTATATTCACTTTATGAAAAGTCACTGGATGTTCCTTTCCATATTTAAATTAAACTTCAAAAAAGTCTTTAAAAAGATCTTGTAAAAATATTGAAGCAAGAAATAAGATAGGTTGGGTGTGGTGACTCAGGCTTGTAATCCCAGCACTTTGGGAAGTTGAAGTGGGTGGATCACCTGAGGTCAGGAGTTTGAGACCAGACTGGCTGATATGATAAAACTCTGTCTCTACTAAAAGTACAAAACTTATCCAGGCATGGTGGCATGCGCCTGCAATCCCAGATACTCAGGAGGCTGAGGCAGAAGAATCGCTTGAACCTGGGAGGTGGAGGTTGCCATGGGTTGAGATCAGGCCACTGCACTACAGCCTGGGAGAGAGCGAGTGACTCTGTCTCAAAAAATACAAAAAAGAAAAAAGAAATAACGAGTATCTGAAAAAAGGCTTCTAAAGTTTTGAGAAAAATACTATATTAAAATCACATATGTCATCTAGAGAATAACAACAATAATGTCACTTATTACATTTTTAGGATCGAGGTAAAGCTGTACAAAAAAGCGTATTGATAGTCCTCATAATTTGATTTTTATTTTAAGATGAAAAATGCAAAAGTCACTTAAATCAAAAAGTTAGAAATAAAACAACAAAACTAGATTGAGAAAAGCATGGTGGGAGATTAAAAAGAATGACAAAATTTGATAAATTTGAAAACTAAAAATAATTTGAATTTCTAAATAAATTCAATATTTCATCCTTTTAAAAAGAAAAGTTAGAGTCTGGGAAATATAATTGTATAGAAATAAAACAATACAGATACAGGTACAGAAAGGACATACAAATTGTAGGAGAATCATAGTTATAACCCTATGTCAGTAATTTGCAATTTTAAATTAAATTAATGAGTTTCTAAGGAAACATAGATTGTCAAAATGAGAAAAATTCAGAAGAGTAATTAATAGCAAAAATTGAAAATGAAGTTTTCAAAAAATTAATTTTTCTTATGAATAATAAATACAAAATCTATATAGACTATTAGTATGTGAAATTTAACAAAAACTATTAAAAATCTAACAAAAATAAAATTTATCATAGAAAGCTAAGGATAATAAAAAAATCTCTTATTTATAACAAATAGACAAAAAGGAAAAGAACTATAAAGAAGTCACCAGGAAAAGATGAACTCTAACTTAGAGAAATAAAAAATATAATACAGGACATGGAAGGAAAAATCTCCAGTGTAATAGATAAGCACACATTTTGAAAAAAATCACAACTTCTGGAAATCAAGACACATTTAGACAAATGCAAAATGAACTGGAAAGTTTCAGCAATAGAACTGGACAAGCAGAAGAAAGAACTTCAGAGCTCAAAGACAAGGCTTTTTAATTAACCCAATTCATCAAAGACAAAGAAAAAAGAATTTAAAAAAAATAAACAAAGCCTCCAAGAAGACTGGGATTATGCTAAGCATCCAAACCCAAGAATAATTGATATTCCTGAGGAAGAAGAGAAATCTACAAGTCTGGAAAACATATTTGAGGGAATAATAAAGAAAAACTTCCCTGGCCTTGCCAGAGAGCTAGACATTCAAATACAAGAAGCTCATAGAACAGCTTGGAAATTCATTGATAAAAGATCATCGCCTAGATTTTAAGGAACTGTCAAAACCATACAAATAAGCACATAATCATCAGGTTATCTAAAGTCAAGATGAAGGAAAGACTCTTAAGAGCTATGAAGCAAAAGCATCAGGTAACCTGTAAAGAAAAAGCTACCAGAAAAACAGCAGATTTCTCAGAAGAAATCCTACATGCTAGAAGGGATCAAGGTCCTATATTTAACCTCCTTAAACAAAACAATTATCAGAATTTTGTATCCAGAAAAACTAAGCTTCATGAATGAAGGAAAGTTACAGTCTTTTCCAGACAAACAAATGCTGAGACAGTTCCACTACCAACCCAGCACTACAAGAATTGTTAAAACGAATTCTAAATCTTAAAACAAAACTTTAAAATAGACTTAAATACAACCTCTTTAAAGCACAAATCTCATAGGACCTATGTAACAACAACACAATGAAAAAAAAAAAAAGGTATTCAGGCAACAAATAGTATGATGAATAGAATAATACCTCACATCTTAATACTAACATGGAATGTAAATGGCTTAAATGCTCCACTTAAAAAATACAGAATGGCATAGTGGATCAAAGACCTAAATCTAAGATCTGAAACCATAATGATTCTAGAAGATAGCATCAGAAAAACCCTTCAAGACGCTGGCTTAGGTAAAGACTTCGTGATCAAGAACACAAAAGCAAATGCAACAAAAACAAAGATAAATATATGGGACTTAATTAAACTAAAAAGCTTTTGCACAGTCAAATAAACAGTCAGCAGCATTAACAGACAACCCACAGAGTGGGAGAAAAATCTTCAAAATCTATACATCTGACAAAAGTCTAATATCCAGAATCTACAAAGAACTCAAAGAAACCAGCAAAAACAAACAAACAAACAAACAATACTATCAAAAAGTGGGCTGAGGACGTGAATAGACAATTACCAAAAGAAGATATACAAATGACTAAAAAGCATATGCAAAAATGCTTAACATCACTAATGATCAGGGAAATGCAAATCAAAACCACAATGTGATACAACTTCACTCCAGCAAGAATGGCCATAATAAAAAAAAATCAAAATAATAGAGGTTGGCATGGATGCGGTAAAAAGGGAACGCTTTTACACTGTTGGTGGAGATGCAAACTAGTACCACCACCATAGGAAACAGTGTGGAGATTCCTTAATGTACTAAAAGTAGATTTACTGTTTGATCCAGCAATCTCACCACTAGGTATCTACCCAGAGGAAAAAAAAAAGTCATTACATGAAAAAGATACTAACACAACCATATTTATGGCAGCATAATTTGTAACTGCAAAAATATGGAACCAGCACCAAATGCCCATCAATCAACAAGTGGATAAAGAAAATGTGATATGTATGTATGTATGTATGTATGTATGTATGTATATGTGCATATGCATGTGTGTGTCTACATATATATGGAATACTACTCAGCCATAAAAAAGAACTAAATAAATAATGACATTCAAAGCAAACTGGATGGAATTGGAGACTATTATTCTAAGTGAAGTAACTCAGGAATAGAAAACCAAACATTCTTATGTTCTCATTCATAATCAGGAGTTAAGCTATGAGGATGAGGACGCAACAGCATGAGAATGATACAATGAATTAAAAGAATGATACAATGAAATTTGGGTTCTTGGGGAGAAAGGGTGGGAGGGGAGTGAGGGATAAAAGACTACACATTGTGTGCTGTGTATACTGCTTGGGTGATAGGTACACCAAAATCTCATAAATCACCGCTAAAGAACTTATTCATGTAATCAAACACCACCTGTTTCCCAAAAAGCTATTGAAATCAAAAATAAATTTTTAAAAAGAAACATTATTGTAGAGAAAGTATAGAAAAATGTTTCATTTATTATTGATAAGAGCATTCTCATCTAACAGAATATAAAGATTAATTAAAATACTTTTACAAATGAATTATTTTAGCAAGTGATTGTAATAAAAAATTGTCACACATTAGTTTTTTCCAAATTAATTTATAAATGCAACATAAAGTCAATCAAAATTCCAGTGGGAAAACGTAGATCCGATGCTTTATATTTCTTTCTCTACATCCAGAAAACGGTGTTCAATCGATTTTTATTTGCCATATTCATTGCTACAAAACTATTGTTGAGAACATATAACCATTCTTAAAACTAAATATGTCTGTGGATCAGAAACTGAAAGCTGGAGGTCAGGTCTCAATCTGTTAGCTGCTGGGTGCTGGGTTTGAATTCATAAAGACAGCTGTGAATTTGACTACCCCTCAAGTTACAATGAGTTTGCTCTAGTGGGAAAAAGGAGAGATAGGTGCCTGGGCTCTTGTACCACAGTACTGAAACAGAATGGGATACCGGACATCCCTATTAGGAGGCATAGCACAGAAGTGATGTATGGAGAAATAATCGCCAGAAACTGCTGTAAAATTAAAAGTCTAAGATTTTAGTTTGTGATATTGAGCACAGTTTAGAATAAACTTTGTAACACACAAATCAAAGAGCAAATGGAGCACAGAGAGGTTTAGAGCAGGAAATTTCTTCTTGCAGTATAGAGAAAAATCTTTAACATTAGTCCTGATCAGCACAGGGGAAAAGGGAAGACATGCTACCACACAGGGCAGAAAGGGGCATGAAGGCACCATGCCCTAAATCTTCCCAATCAAGCACACAGTTTAGAAGGATCAGGTGCCCTGTGAAACGGGAGTGAAAGGGCCCAGGTCAGAGTGACATACAGGAGTGCATGCGTACACATTACCAACAGAGCCTGTAGGGGTTATCTGGCCGCAGGCAGCCTCTGAGTGTGCAGGTGCACAGGGACCTCACATATGTAGAGCAAGGGGAATACATGTCTTCCCCCACTCTCCCAGAGTCTGCTTTCTTGGTTTTTATTGTGTTCACTGCTCCCATCCTGAAGCAGTCATGACCACCTGAAAGAGGAAGTCTCGGTGATAAAAAGAGGGAAACTATCTGGCCACTTAAGCTGGTGGGAACATTTAAAGCTTCATCCAGAGGAGAATAAAGAACCACCTTTTGGTCATTTCCTGCTCCCCTGAGTTCTATCTGCAGAGAGGAGCAGGGTACTTGAAGTCCACCCTGATACCTCCCAGGGAGGCTGGCCTTTAGTTGCATTGTGGTAAGACCTCCATGACCCTCTACTCCAGCCGGAAGTACTGAGCTCAGTTCATTCGTATTTGGAAACCTCCCCACTTCAGAAAAGTGATAACTGGAAGGTAAATTTGGAGGAAAATCATGTTTTCAAATTTTATTCCACAGGACTGAGGGAATGCTGGGGGTTCTCTGGGCTCATTGTCTCTTTAAGCAGAAAAAGTGATGAAATCTGGATCTTACCCGATGGGAGTCCTGATGAAGGCGTGTCCTGAAGTTGGAGAAACTTCACCACTCAGCATTTTGAAAGTTGTGCTCTTCCCAGCTCCATTCACCCCTAGAAGTCCAAAGCACTAAGAGGAAAGAAAGTTAGGTAAAGCACATTCAATCAAACAAGGTAAATAAATAGAACAAGTTAAATAATCAAAATTATATTAGAAACAGCACTTGCTTTTAGCCAGCTTTGAATTGACTTTGTTGGTTTGTGTTATTTGTGGAGTTTTAAAATCATAATATTATAGAAAACACTGTATAGATTGCAAAGTCCTCTCCAAATCATGACGACACTTGAGTGGTGTAAGAATTCCAGTGGCCGGATGCTATGGCTCACGCCTATAATCCTGGCACTTTGGGAGGCCAAGGCGGGTAGATCATGAGGTCAAGAGATCAAGACCATCCTGGTCAACATGGTGAAACCCCATCTCTACTAAAAATACAAAAATTAGCTGGGCATGGTGGCACACGCCTGTAGTCCCAGCTACTCAGGAGGCTGAGGCAGGAGAATTGCTTGAACCCAGGAGGCGGAGGTTGCCATGAGCCGAGATCGCACCATTGCATTCCAGCCTGGGTAACAAGAGCGAGAGTCTGCCTCAAAAAAAAAAAAAAAAAAAAGAGAATTTCAGCAGTAATTTACAGACAATAAATTCATGTGTGGAAAACTCAAGAGATAAGAATTAAATGCCAACTACCCCAAATTATGCAGACATAATATAATATTCTTTGGAAATCATGTCATCATAATTATTTTCTCCTGATTTCATTTTTGTATATTTTAAAGTATTTTCTTCAAAGATTCCATCTTCTGCTGTATATGCATATGTGTGTGTATGTGTGTGTACATGCGCATGTGTGTGTACGTTTGTGTAGTGCTCACAGCTTCTTTATATTCCTTCTGTTTCCATTGAGGCTGTAAAGTTCCTGTAACTTCACTTCTAACTCAGAGTCTAGGCTAATCCTGATATTAATTAAAAGATAACCTCTCCTTGTATATTCTGACATTGAGCACAGAGTCAATTCAGTTATTGATCCAATCTCACCTTAAAAGCCAATGCAAAAAATGGCCTTCTTGCTGTCTTTTCTATACTTTGTCTCTCTCATGTGCCTCAGCATATACAGTGCCTGAGAGTCCACTTTGGTGACTGTGTCTCTCTGGTTTTGTCAGGCTCCTTCCAAGACTGTTTTCTGATGGCTAGTTGCTGCAATCTGTGGATACAAACTGGCTTCCTGGCTGCTCAAATCTTGGAAAGTGACTGCTTCTGTATTTTCTGCCACCAAGCCCTACCTAACCATCACATAACCCTATTTTGGACCTCTGGATTTCACCAGGCCCCTGAGTTGCCACGTGATTCAATTCCCATTTCCCCCACTTCCCTGAATCTTTCCCACCATCTGCAATATGAGTCCATCTCGATCCAGGCCTACCCTGTCCATGTCCCAGGGTGCACCACCATCAGCCTATCCAAATTCTACCTATGCTTTAAGGCTTAGCTGTAAACCCACCCTTTTATAAAGCTCTCCCCACATACTCTGTCCTCCTACCTTTTCTTCCCTCCCTGCCCAGCCACCCTCTCTGGATTTACAGCACTGAAGACAATACCACTCATGAACCTTCCAGTTCTTTTCAGAAAGTACTTTAATGTACACAAAAATGAAATCGGGAGGATAATAATTATGATGATGTGACTTCCAAATAATACATTATTTTATCATTGTCCCTGCTTTGGGAGAATGCTCCCATGTAACATAGTATATGCTTATGATATTTTGTTTCCTGATCATTAATTTCTAGATGGAGAAGGACATACAGTCAATGATAGTTCAGGCAATGATGAACCACACATACAATAGTCACCTTACAAGATGACAATACCATATTTTAACTGTACCTTGTGTATGTTTAGATACACAAATACTTGCCATTATGTTACAACTGCCTACAGTATTCAGCACATGCTGTACAGACTTGTAGCCTAGGAGGAATGGGCTGTACCAGACAGCCTAGGTGTGCTGCAGGCTATATCATGTAGGTTTGTGAAAGTATATTATATAATGAAATCACCTAATGACACATTTCTCAGAACATAACCCCATTGTTAAGCAGTGCAGGACTGTATCTTGGGCATTTATGCATTTTCCACAGACTTTTAAAAACACTCTCCATCTAGGTAATGAAAGTGTAATGCTTATAAGAGCTTAAGAGAATAAAATCCAACTTTAAATGGCATCTTGGATCATTTAATATACCTGGAGTATCATTCTTATCAATGATTTACAAGTTTCTCTCTTAGCCCTGTTGAGACTCAGAAAACAATACCCCAAAGTGAAGGCCTGAAAGGCAGCCTCAGAATCAAAAGTTTTTCCTCTGACTTTCTCCTGCCCTGCTGTCTCTGGCCCCTCTTCCTCCCCTGAGGCTGGTCATAGAAACTAGAAACTCCTTTCCCTAAAGCCAGCCATCAAACCTAAAAATGTTACCCTAACTTCTCCCCTCTTACATATTTTTCAGCACAAAAACTAGCCCTAAAGAAGTTATCTGACTTACCTGGTTTGACCGTAGGTTATAAGACAGACCTGCATTCCAGAGAGGGTCCTGCCCCACACCCAGAAGAAACCCAAACACCGCATGTTCTCACTTATAAGTGGGAGCTGAACAATGAGAACACATGGGCACAAGGAGGGGAACACCACACACTGGGGCCTGGTCGGGGGGCAGCGGAGAGGGAGAGCATCAGGATAAATAGCTAATGTATGTGGGGCTTAATACCTAGGTAATGGGTTGAGAGGTACAGCAAAAACCATCATGGCACACATTTACAGCTATGTAACAAACTTGTGCATCCTGCACATGTATCCCAGGACTTAAAATAAAATGTAATTTAAAAAATAAAAATAAAACATCATAAACATATAGATCATAACTCCAAAATTTAAAAAAAAGTCTAAACAGAGAGGCCTTGTTGGGCTTCCCACTCAGTCTAATAGCTTTAATTGAGTCATACCCTTTTCGTCCAACCATATTTCTACATGGCTGCCCATAGTTGGTTGAACATAAGCATAAAATTAGATGGTTTTCCCGTATCTTTGGGTCTTCATTCTGAAGGCTCTCCTAGCATGTAAAACTACAATCAAATAAATTCATATGCCTTTTTCCTGTTAATCTGCCTTTTGTCAGTTGATTTTCAGTGAACCGTGGCCCCTACACTTGCTTGCTTCAAACTACTATGAAGAGGAACTGGGAAAGCTAAAATAATTATGATTTTTAAAGCAAGGGTAAAAGAAAAAGTAGTTCAATAAGATGAGTAAGATTGCATAGCCAGTCTTAGAGCAGAAGGTAACAACCACCAAAAAAAAAAAAAAAAAAAAAAATCCTTTCTTAACATTTCGTCCTAATCTACCAGAAATCATAGTTCAAAGAGTAAGAATATGCCTGCATTACTTCAGATTGGTCTCTCGGCTTCTCTTTACCTCAGAATAGTCACATCTGAAATGCCTACTGTCAGATCACATGTAGAACATAGATACCAATCAGATAACAATACAGCCTGTTTTGAATTTCTCAGGAGCTGGGAACAATATGAATGCAAGGTGCTCTTTTATTTTTAACAGTTAATTAAAGGCAATCATTTCCAGAACTGATTTCCCTTTACATATTAAGCACAAATCAGAACAATTTATATGGCTTCTGTCAGTTCTGATTAAACATTATAACTAGAATTAATGTCTTATCTGTGAAAAAAAAAAAAACAACAAAAAAACAAAAAACTTCCTGAGCTATTGCTAGGGTAAATGAGTGTTCTCTACCTTTTCAGAGTAGCATTTTGCCAGTTTGGCTTAATTGTACTGATGTCCAGTGAGAGATAAAAGTGTTTTTTTTTAATTAGATTCACAAAATATTTGCTCAACAAAAAGTTATCCCATAGCCCAAGTCATAATTAAAACGATGCAATCACATGAAAATTTTAAAACTATAAAACAAAACAAATCCTATAAATCAACAAAGTTTTCACTATAAAATAGTCAACAGACCCTCTATCGGTTGTGCTTCTACTGATTTTGTAGGAATTTCTGAAATTTGAGGGCTATTTTTGGCTCTGATTTCAAATATCCTGAGAATAGCACAAGCAGCTCTGCAATTAGAGTTGCACAGGTTCACAACAGAAGAAGATAAAAACAGGAGCTTCATTACCTCTCCTTTTGGTATGCCCAGACTAATATCTTGCACAGCAATAATCTTCTGGAAAAAGCGTCGATAATGTTTACTAAGGTTGTATAACACAAGAATGTCTCCACTGGTTCTTCCTTCAAACACCCTCATTTCCTCTTTTTCAACATCTATATCCTTAGAAGATTTCACAGTGCCTTGGAGAGTAGAATGACCCCTGGGAAGATGAAATCAGAGTAAATTCACACCTGGAAAATGATACCAGAAGAGTCTATAAAAGGGAAAAAGGCCAGAGATTTGTAAAAAATGAAAGCTACTGCCTTCTCACTTCTGCACAATCACTTTGTCGAAAGCACCTTAGTTCTGCCATCCTGATTACCAGGCGAGAATCCATTTTTATTCTTTAACATAAACAAAATATACGTGTTCCTAAAAGATACTGAAATGGATTGACACTAAACGAAAACCAGCTTTTAATTTTATGAATAATAAAGTCATGCCAGAGTTTTGTACTAAATGTTAAAATAATTTATCACAAAATTATAAGGCATTTACTTATTAAGCGATTTTACTAAACAAGTCATTTAATAAAGTAAATTGCATATAAAAATATTCAAACACTATAAGTTTATATGTTGAATCACATAAAAGGATCATATAGCCAGCACTTCGCACAAGACTTCGCAAAAAGTATTCAATAATATCTATCAGAGGAATGCAAACTTAATTTTCAACCCTTATTTTCTCTAAATCTGAGCTGCTCAGTTTTTAATCTTCTTTATAATTTCCAATCTGAGGCATTTGACTTTCAAATAAATTTCAATTTCCCCTATAAACTATAATATGCCAACATTTTAATTATTATATTTAATCATTTAAAATATATTTAATGATTATATTTTAATGATAACCCCTGAGTTAGTATCATAACCAACATCAATTACCTGGCTTTGACAGTGTAAATTACCATGAATTATTACGCTGTCATTGGGAGAAGCTGGGTGAAAGGTACATAGCAACTTTCTATACTAATTTTACAACTTCTTCTGATTATTAAACTGTTTCAAAATAAAAAAGATACTAAAAATAAAACTCAATATCCATGTCAAGCTCCAAGTATCCCCAGCAACTCTCCATGGCAACTTTTCCTTATTATTTTTCCACACCTGAAATCGCCATTTGACAAACATACAATTTATTCTACACAGAACACAGATGATGAGGAAAATATGGCTAGATACTCAGAAGTCTATCTTCTATGACCACATTTATATAATATTCAAAGGCATAAAAAATGAATCAATAAAAATAAAAATAAGGATTGCAGTTACTAGAGTGCAACTATTGATGGAGAAGTTTATGAAAGGCCATCTGAGGTGTTGGTAGTATTCAGTTTATTAGTGAGAGGGGGTTACATAAACGTGTTCAACTTGTGAAAATTCATTAAATTTTACACTTTTCTGCTTGAATGGTTTTTCCCTCTTCAAGATGAAGGTGTGTTTATTGACCTTTCACCCTGTCCTGGACTTCCAGAAGTCTTCCCACTCCAACAAGAAGTTGTGCCACCTGTATTCCCTCCTGCCTGGCAGATCGGTCCTCACAGTAACCCACATCAGCTTGCTCATCCTATCCTCAGGAGGATTACCTGGGAAGCTTTATGAACAGCTCCTGGGTCTCATCTCCAGAGCTTCTCATCATAGAGTTCTAGGGAGAGGCCCAAGTGTGCACATTCATTTAAATCTCCTCAAGTCATGCTAGTTGGTGGGGACAACTGACTGAGGTTACTTCTGGTCCACCCACTCACAAAAATCCAGTGTCCTAATACAGAAATCCAACTATGCCCAGAAAGGTGCCACTTAGTTATCCTCTAACTGAAAATCACTAAAAAATGATCTCTACATTAAATAGGAAAAATCCACATGGGCCCTAGGTATAGCAGAATTTTACAATATGCAGCGTATCTCATATCTGAACCACGTGGCGGTTCCAACCCAGCCAGCACCTAAGGTATAGAGAGCAAAAGTGCAGCTCCAGGCAGGAGACAGAATAGACAGGAACTAGGGCTCTGGTCTTAATGGAAATCGGAATTCTTGGCAAACAACCCAAGGCCAGCAGCAGGAGAATGGGACAGCTGGACAGGAGCCGGTGTAGGCTACGGAAGGACAGCAAGGAAGTGGGAACTCAGCACTCATGTCCAGCAGTGGGTGCAGGTGACAGGGGCCCTGCACAGGCCAGGAAGGCAGGATCTATCCATCCCCCATTGCAGAGGGCAGGGTCTTCCTATTCTCTTCCAAGACTTCAACTATGAATAGCATGTCAATACTATAAAACAACACAGATCATCCTAATAGAGAAAGAGGACATAACAGAAATACTGAGAAGGCATCAGCCCAGCCCCAGAGGCAGGGCAGCAAATGTCCCTGTGGGGTGGGAGGAGGATCACAGACAGCTTCACTAAGCAGGAGGCACCACACTTGAGGGGGACCTATGAAGCTTGGGCTTTACCTTTCAAACAATGACTAGTGACTTAGTTAGATCTGGGTTTTGAAAGTAAATTGACTGGGTCATGCAGTCATGACAATTATCCATAAAACAGTAGTAGGCAACTAGTGTCTAAATTCACTTAAATTTCTATGCTCTGTAACTTTCATGTAGAGAAAAAAATTGACTCTTTACTGTGGATAACAAGGACATTATTCTAAAATACAATTCAACTTATACTTACAACTCTAGAAAGTAAAGGTAATAGAGATTTTTCTCTTTAAAGAGAAATTTTTGATACTATAGGAAAATGGAGTACCCTGAAATCTGCCCAAGGGGATCCTACATTATAGGTTTTTAAAATAGACTAAACTAGTAAGGGATATCAGAGAACAAATTATGTTTAAAAGGCACTTTACATTTTACTCCAGGTTCAGTCAGCTATTGGAAATCTGCAGACTCCAGGGTGATGTGGCCAATTCAAAAGCACATGGGATTTACTGTATATTCAAAACGGTTGTCTACTTTACTTTTTTATTTTTTTTTTTTTAATTTTTTTTTTTTTTGAGACGGAGTTTCGCTCTTGTTACCCAGGCTGGAGTGCAATGGCGCGATCTCGGCTCACCGCATCCTCCGCCTCCTGAGTTCAGGCAATTCTCCTGCCTCAGCCTCCTGAGTAGCTGGGATTACAGGCACGCGCCACCATGCCCAGCTAATTTTTGTATTTTTAGTAGAGACGGGGTTTCACCATGTTGACCAGGATGGTCTCGATCTCTTGACCTCATGATCCACCCGCCTCGGCCTCCCAAAGTGCTGGGATTACAGGCTTGAGCCACTGCGCCCGGCCTACTTTACTTTTTTAAAAGGGGTTAGGTAAGAAAATATGTCAGGAAATGGCTGAAAGGAAATGTTATATGAGGGGATCACCATAAAATATTAATCATGTGTCTTTATAATTCTTAACAGATTTTCTAGTGACATGGTCTTAATTGGTAATTTCTCCAAAAAGGATCCTTCCCTCAAGTAGAGGTCAGAGAGAAATACATAAGCCTTGGGAAGAGCAGGCCATTGAATTCAGGCCACTTGGGTCATGGAGGGAAAGCCATACCATGTGGACCCTACACAGGAAACCATGTTGCTTCCTTATGTCATTCAAATGTTTTATCTTACAATATTTCAGATATCCTTGCAAGGCCATATTAAATCCTATTTAGAGTAGTAGGAATGCATGTGTGTGTATATGTGTGCATGCATGTGTATAAACCACATCATACATCTACATGTCTACATATGTCCCCTGCTACTGACTTTGGACCTCACCTGACAAAGATGAGAACACAGCAGCATAAGCAACAAGATCCAGCAAAGGACACACAGACATCTGCACTGAACTTTCCTATCTTCCTGCTTCCAGAGTTCTCACCATTTATTCATAAAAGTAATGTTATGGTATCAACGAAATTTACCTTAGCTGCTCCAAAGTAACAGAGAAATTCAGCAATTTCAAAGTGAAAATAGACTGAGACAAATAATTGGAAAGATTATCTCAATGCTTGGCACCGTATCTTTTGAAAATTTCCTTCCTGGTGTGGGTGACTTACACCAATCCACGTTTAAAAAATAATAAAATCTTAACACATTAGAACTATGTATAATGCTGATCAGATACAATTTTTATTTTACAACTTCCAGGATGAATTTTTCTCTTCCTCTCTTTTTGCAGGAGTAAGTGTGGCTGGAGGATGAGCCCTTCGAAACCCACCTTGGCCACTGCAGAAGATCCCAGTGTAGCAGAACCCTCAGGAGGAGAAGTACTGTGCCCTGTGTGGCCAGTTCCACGAAGATCCAGCCCAGAAAGTTCATCTCAAAGGGACTCACATAGGAATCAATGCCGAAGTTGTGGGTCAGGTCATATTTTATCTGATTATAGCAGAGTTCTATCAGCCCTTGACCCAGGCAGAATTGAGGAAAAATAGTAAAGACCCATTTGAGGACATCATAGATATTCTGTAAATTCTGTAGAGTGAAAAAGAAATCCAATTAAAAGCTATTCCCCTTTTCATCACACACACCAATAACTTCTTTTTCTCCTTGGTTAGTTCTGTATTCCAGGTCCTCTCTATCCCAACTACTCACTGATACTCTCAGACAGACAGCCATCAGAACAAAGCAGAATCTTCTTGAGATATTAGATCTACTGACATTTGCCTTTCAAGATTTTACTTGCTTGAGAACAGTGATGATTTTACATCTAATTTTAAGGCATTCACAATGATCTCTACACAAGTATGGACAAAAGTGTTAGCAATATACGAACACTGAGTTCACAAATAACCCATACACATAAGGGGGATGCAGCTGCACAAACTCAAAGAATAGCAATCCATGATGTTTGATTTAGGATTATGTGAAAATGATCATTATACAAAGAAATTAGAAAACACAAATTTTTGCTCCCCCTAACCCCCTCACTCCAACAGGAAGCCTCACCAGTGGGAAAGACAGATGTTCCAGATCTTTTATTTGAACTCAAAATGTGTCATCATATATCAACTGTGATTTGGTAACAATGGAAATGATCACATTAACACTATAGCTTGTATACACAATAGCTAATACTGGTTACACTAGATATTAAGACTGATCTAGTTCACCACTGTGGAAGACAGTGTGGATATTCCTCAAAGATCTAGAACCAGAAACACCATTTGACCCAGCAATCCCATTCCTGGGTATAAACCCAAAGGAATATAAATCATTCTATTCCAAAGATACATGTATGCGTATGTTCACAACAGCAGTATTCACAACAGCAAAGATAAGGAATCAACCCAAATGCCCATCAATGATATACTAGATAAAGAAAATGTGGTACATATACACCATGGAATACTATGCAGCCATAGGAAAGGAGATCATGTCCCTTGCAGGGACATGGATGGAGTTAGAAGTCATTATTCTTAGGAAACTAATGCAGGAACAGAAAATCAAACACCACATATTCCCACTTATAAGTGGGAGCTGAAGAGTGAGAACACATGAACACAAGGATGGGAAAAACACACACGGGGGCCTGTTGGGGAATTAGGTGGAAGAGGAAGAACATTAGGAAAAATAGCTCATGAATGCTAGGCTTAATACCTAGGTGATGGGTTGATAGGTCCAGCAAACCATTATGGCACACATTTACCAATATAACAAACCTATACATCCTGCACATGTACCCCAGAACTTAAAATCATTAAAAAAAAATAAATAAAAAGACTGATCTGAGAATCCAGTCACCTTTCTTGGTTTCTTTCATTAACTCTATAAGAACATATTGTTCCATAACCTACAAATGAAAATGTGAAATTATTTGAAATAAACATTTGAATAATGTTGCTTCCTAAACAAATATCAAAATAAAGAACAAAGAAACAGAAAGACCCAAAGAAAAGCAGTAAGCTGCTTTTTATTATTTGTTACCAATTTATTGAGATCCATTTTTCTGCAAACACCTCACTGCCTATCGATTTTTTTAAACAAGTAAGCAATGTTGTTTAAAATTAAAGGTAGCAATGCCTTTCCACTTGCCACACTGGTAGAATCTCATGAGTGGAAAGGTTCCTGGTCAGCTTCCTCTTTGGATATGGACAATTCTTCCTTTTTCTTTTGGATCTAAATCTCACTTCTGTGACTCTCTTCCCAGGGCAGCTCTCTGCTTCCAAGTTCCTCACCATGAGGATTATCTACTGTGAGTCTGTTTTTGGTTTCACCATGGTTCATGGTTAACATCCTGATGGATCATGTCATGTTAGACATCTGTTGAGGGAAGAGGGAAATTGTATACTATCTCTAACGATTTCAATTTTCTCCTCAAGCTAAAGCCAATTAATTGTTCTGCAAGTTTTCTATTTAAAGTTTAGACATATTAATACAGATTAGTATCAATAATCAATCTGTAAAAATCACCAAAATAGATTATTACTGTCACTGAATGCATAATAGATGTTTATAGAGTTCACTGCTTCTGTGCAAATATGAAGCACAATTATAAAAGCTAACATCAATTATCATTGGCAAGACTACTAAGTCTCTGAAAGTCCAGCCATGAGTAAGTGGACTCATCCCAGTTAACCAGGTGTCAGTCCCTGTTTGATTTAAAATGAGAACTGTAGCACATGCTTCAGAACTGGAGCTCAATACCTTTTTCCAGTCATATTTACTACCCCTGAGTTGGCCAAACATTTGGGAACTACTGAGGAATCAGAGTCCATGCAAACAGCAGGGAATCAGGAGAGAATAGTGTGGTCAGAGCTGAGAAAAATAACAAAATGAAAAGCACTGCAATATCGGGGCAGAGGAAAGTGCAAAATCTGAAGTCCGTATCTCCAGGTAGCACAGGGGATGCTGAGAGGCTGAAAGGTGTATAAAAGCAGAGGCAAAGACCCAGGCAGGCCTCACTAAGGAAAGAGACAGGCATGAAAGGAATGTGACAGGATGAATGGGTTCGGCTTGACCTAGACACCTGCTGAAGGTGACACCTGAAAAATGACTTGCTAACGGGGACAGCAATTGGAGAATGGCATTGGCATCACAAGAGAAATTCTGCCTGACCACGGGGCTCATGCTTGGAAAGCCCTTGGCTGCCACGCTTGGAAAATAGCAAAATTAAATTTGTTCCAGAAATCACAGAGAAGAGGGCAGAGTCCCCCGAGATTATCATCCAGACATGCTGTGTCCTGAGAGCACGTTCAGCTGTGCTGGGGCCCTTGTAGTCTCTGACCCCAACGATGGTGCACACGGACATGTTTCAATGACTCACTTTTCCACCATTCATCAGTAATTCATCAACAAATAGTCTCCAATGAAAATGCTATGGATGTGGCAGGGAACATCTTCATGGCTCTACCTCAAGAATAGAGTGGTCAAAACAGCCCATCTTTTCAGCAACTGTTGCTAAGCCTGGGCATGGCTTTTATAATGGCAACATGTTTTCTGCAAATTAGAACCAATTTATCTTTCTGGAGTTTAGAGACAGTGGATACCAATGCATTTCCATTGAACTCCAGTTGGAAAGGAACAAAAGAGGCATGAGTTAATGCCGTCTTTGCACTACAGGTGCGGAGGTGTAGACGTGATGCACTAGAGGTGCAGCGGTGTAGAGGTGATGCTACGAAGCTACTGACCTTAGCTTTGGAGATGATGGCCAGCAACCGGGGCATGATGGTTATGAGCATGGTACAAAGGCCAAAGATGAAGTTTAGTGAGATGTAGGAAATGAAAGCCACATCTGAACTGGAGAAGAATCTGGACATCAGGTACATCCACGGAAGAGTCGCATATCTGAAAAGTAAAGTGAAAAGTCGTGTTTGTTGTACCATAACATTTATAGTAGTTTTCTCTTATTTATGGTAGATACATTCTAAGACGTTGGGGTGAATCCCTGAAAATGCAGATATTATGAACGCTATATATACTTTCTTTTTCCCCATACATACAACCTATGATAAGGTTTGATTTACAAATTAGGCGCAGTGAGAGGTTAAGAACAATGACTAGTATAAAACAGAACAATTATAGCAATATGCTAGCATGACTACTTTAGCACTTCGGGGCCATCAAGTAAAACAAGGGTTCCCTGAACACAAGCACAGCCATGCTGCTACAGTCAAATTGGTAACTCACTGAATCCCAGGTCCAAAGTGAGGATATGCTGGACAAAAGGGAAATTCACGTCCCTGCCAGGACAGAGTAAGACCGTGCAAGACTTCATCACGCTACTCTGAACACTGTGCCCTTTAAAACTGATGAATTATTTCTGGAATTTTCCATTTAATATCTTAAGAGCACCGTTGGCTGTGGGTAACTGAAATCTCTCAAAGCAAAAATGCAGATAAGGGGACAGCCGTATTTACATAATGACTGAATTGAAGAGGCAATTTTATTGGTCCAGCAATTTTTCCTTACTTGGTGAACAGAAATACACTTTATGTAATACATCCCATGGTATTTTCCAAAGCCCTGGGGCTTTAGAGGGCTCTGCAGTGCAATAGAAGGAACACCGAATGGGGCCACAACACATGGGTCGCACGTGGGCCTGGACTCGCTGGCTCTGAGGCCTGGAGAAAGTCAGCTGACTTCTCCAACTTCTCTTCTCCCAAAGGGAAGCTTCTTTGCTCTGCTTCTCATCAGGAAAGCAGGAATAACACTTACTTGTTATACTGAGAATTAAAAGGTATGAAGAACATAAAAAGCTGCAGAGATACATAAGAAAATAAGGCCTAAAAATAAAAACTGAAAGCCCTCTTCCAGCACCCACTGCTTAGGAGTACTGTCTGTAACTACTCAGTCACACTACCCTAATCTTCCTCTAGCCCCCAGCAACCCAGGAGACAGCACCGTAAATGTCATCTCACAGGCAGAACAATGGGGCTTTGCACAGTTCAGACACTTGATTGAGCTTTGCAGGTGATAAGCAGATGAAGCTGAACATGGGGTTCATTTCTATGTGGCCCCTAACCTGGAGTAAGAGACACTACTAAACATTGAATTCTAGAAGAAGTCTTCGTATGTGTCAGATGACATCAGGAGCTAAGATACCACCCAAATGTCCCTAAAAGGAAAACATCTCATTTTCTTTATTGTGTCTCTTCAATTCTAGAGCCTGGTTTCACTCATGGCAACTTCTCTCAGCTCCTTCCTGAAATAATCCCACTGCACCCAATAAAGGAAACACACATTGAATGAATGGTTCCTAATATCAGTAGAGAAGTCACTGATTTTGAATCACAACTTTCCCAAAAAACTCTCATGTATCGGGAACTGCAATATGTTCTCCACTCACTCATATCACTGTTTCCTTATGGTGAATAATTGACTTAACCTGAAACATTTCAGTGCCTCCAAAATGTGTGAAGTTTTCTTAATGTGTTAGCAAGTTCTGAAAAGTATGAGACTTCAAAATGATATAAGAGATGTCAGGCCCTCAAATTTATCTCTTAGTCTAGTATACATCCTCTTTCATATAATATCTGTGATATTAGAATGCTTTCCTGGTTAAAAGATACATTCTCATAATTCATAAGATATACATACTATGACATATGTAATCATACAGTGTTTTAGACACTCTACTCAATACTAACCTGCCTCAAAATGTAGACATGAAGACAATTATTTCAAAACACACAATGGAGGCAAGAGCTGTTGTAAAACAGTTGCTGCATAAGACAATCAACTAATTAAATCAATATGATTACTAGAGAGGTTAGTCATGACTTCTTGGGGTTGTACATTATCAACACCTCTGTCTGAAATAAACTACCACAGAGAGGATTCAAATCCCAACATTTATTCACCTACACCACACACCTACCCTCTTTCCTGTACTGTCCCTTCTGAGACAATAATTAAGGGCTACACTCTGTCATGTGGCTGTTTTGAGAAGCAAATGAAATCACAGAATTGAAAGTATTTTTGCAACTGAAACATAAGCAGTAGTAAAAGTCTGTGAGCTGAATTTTGGGGCAGGTGTAATTGCTGTAAAATTCATTCTAAGAGTGAATGAAAAAATCTCTCCAACTTATAACTACTGATTCAAACTCTATATTCTGGAACAACACATGGCAAATTGCTTTTCTTTTCCATGTGACAGTCCTTTAAATAGCTGAAGATTGCCATGTTATTCTGCTTAAACCTCCACTATAAAAGGCTGGGTCTTTCTCTGCTCCTTTAACAACACAATATTCAGCCAGCTCTCTCTGTTAAATTTTGCATTGTAGGGCTTAGGGGAGTTTCGGTAAGGGCACCTTACAGAGGATATGATGTGGTTGGCCTGGCATAACACACAGCAAGATTATCATCTGCTTTGATCAGCATCTCCACATCCAACCATGCAATCTAATGTGCAGCAGCCTCCCTGTCATGCTGTGGAGTCTGTATACGGGATCCGCACTTGAGGGACTAATTACCACTTCAATACTAGGCTCTGCTTCCTTTGAGATGGTTTAGGAGGGGTACTTTACTACTTATTACATAAGGTTGCCGTGCTGGGCTATGTCATTGAAATATTTGACAAGTGGATTAAAGCACTATTTAAGAAAAACAAAGATTCAGAGACATGGTCCTAAATGATACCACATGGGACTTTCTATTGCTAGATGAATGAAGAATCTTCCAGTGTGATTTTTCAACTAGTTATGATTCCATCACTTTTTTAAAATTACATTTTGATAGTTATCTTTCAAATACTTGTCTCAAATTAACATATTAGCAGCTCCAGTCTCCTTTTTTATAAGAAAAACATTAAATTGGCTTATAGAGAATAATTTATTTTTTGTGAAAATTACAGTGAATTTTAATAATCTCATATTTCATTAAAATATAATATTATTTTAATGATTTTTAAATTTGCTAGAGATTGGCCTACTGTTCACAACATCATGGAATTTATGGGGGAAGAAAATTCCCCTTTTGAAAATCGGCCCCGTCCCCATGCTTTGTGAATTTCCCAAGACACCAAATAGGATTCTGTAATCTCATCGTTTAGTATTAAATATACATCAAATATGTTCTTAAGGTTTCAACTTTTACATAAGCTAAGCTTTCTTTTCTTTCGTTCATTTTTAGGTGTCACTTGCCTCTTTTGGATGCTAATTCTCCCCACTCTCTCTTTTATATTTTAAAGAATAAATTGTCCTTATCAGAAAGAAGAAAAACAATAAAACAACTATTGGGCATGTTTGTCTTGTTATCTCTTAAAAGAATCAATTTGTGTATACTATCCCTTATTCCTTCAGATTCCTGCCTTTAAGTAGCCATTTAATGCATGGATGTACTCTTAGGTCTCAGCTCAGGATTCTTTTTTCCTGAGTCTGCCATTGGGATCCCTGTACCCACAGGTAGGGACAACAGGCATGAGCCAGCTTTGCTGTCCTCACCCAGAGATTGCCAGGCATACAGGGGACAGTGGCTCCCCAGACCGGGTCTCTCACTGACCCTCCTGTTACAGTGGAGGGTTGCCAGTTCCACTGGCTGTGCTCCAATGAAAGAAGAGCTACCTTCTAAAGCTGCTTCCCCATGGATGTCACCCGGTGATCCTGGTCTACCTCCCTTGAGGGCTCTTCTTCCCTGGAATTAGCCTTGATCACAAACACGGTCTGAGTTATCTTTTACACCTTTCCAGTCCCTGCGACCAACTTAACCAGAAGTGTGTAACCCCTATTACCTATGATTATGTTTCAACAGACCCATGAATCTCTAGAAATTCTTTGAAAAACAGTTCTCCATGTGAAGAAAATTCTTAGTTTAATTCAAAGTCTTAAAGGGTTTCACAATCAAAACAACATTAATAAAAATTTCTAAAACCATGTTTTTAAGGCTTTCTCACCATTTCATCTAAGTTTTAACTCAGTTTTTGAGATATGCTCTCCTAAAATTCAAAAATAATTTTATAACAAAGTCTATTTTACTCAAAATAGAGGGAGATATGAAAACACTATTCATTCGATTGGATCAATAAACTGAAATCAAACTGTGTTCTTAGAGCTGGGTATATACATATTAGACCTTCCTACACAAGTTCATAAATTTCCAGCTGGATATAATAAACATGTGTCTACTATGCTTTGTAGCTTAGGACATTACATCTTCTAAAGAGTAAAATAATTCTGAAGAGTAACAATAATGGCTAAAATTAATTTAATTGGAACTTTGTACCAGTCATCGTCCATGATAGTCATATAAACTATTTAATTTAATCTTTATAGCAAAAGACATGAAGTTTTGCAAAGAAAACACTGAGGCTTAGACAGAATAATTAATATTACCAAAGTCACAGAATTGAAGTTAGTGAGTGGTAATATCAGTATTACCCCCAAAAATCTGTCTGTCTTGTTTCTCTCTCTCTCTCTTTCTCCCTCTCCCTCTCTCTCTTATTCTTTCTCCCTCTCTTTCTTTCTCTCTCTCTCTTATCTACATACTTATTTCTCCTTCCATCCATCCATCCAGCCATCCACCCACCCACCTATATATTCATCTAGTAATGGTGTATATTTAAGTAAAACTTTGTCTTCTAATTAGATGTTTTGAATAATTCTGGGGCACTTACATAAATGCAAACTCTAAAAATCATTTTATTTGTAATCCTCTTAAATAAAAGCAAGCTGTTTTATCTTTAAAAATAGCTTGAATTATAATACAGTAGTATGATAATGATTTTCCCTAATAAGTATCTCTTACATAACCTGTATGTAAGCATATGTGCATCGCACATAAGAAGACATATATATCCTGATACCAGATAGATAGAATTTTGAGGCCACTGGCAATGATCTTGAGTAGTATGCATAAATCAGAAATTCATATGATGAATTTTCTCCATTTGCTATTTTTTCATCTGAGAAAAAAGTGATAGAAGTTAGACAAAACATTTTCAAACTACTAATATCATAGGAGAGGAGAAAAAAATGCCAGACAGCTTGCTGAGAGAACCTCCACAAATGTAATCTCTGAGCTAACTGGATTATATATTTGAGCCCCTGATTAATGCCAAAGTGAGAATAATAGAGAATCCATTTCCAGCTGCACAAGTTTATCAAACAGCTTGAGGGCCTGTCTGAGACAGGACAGTGCTGTCTTCATCACAACCAGGTCAGCCCTTCCTTCCTCCATGGGGAATTCATCATCCTGCTCAGGCTTGTTTGCTCCTTGTCCCTTGCAGAAGCAACATAATTGCTTCAAAAGAGAGGAAATCATGAAGCCGACAGCAGGTTCAAAGCCATCCTAAGGGTTTTCTCTTTCAGAAAACAAACCGTAATTCTGCAGCAGAGTTTCTCATCACATACCCGAAAAGTGACAGCAGGAGGGCTGTGGCTGCCAAGTTCTCACGGAAAGTGAAAGCTGTTAACTGGAAGGCGACAATAACAGCAATGCACAGGCAGACGGAAACCAAGTAAAAGAGCTGAGAAAATAAAAAGAAATAGGGAGAGCTGTTACATCAGATGGTCATATTTATTACCGTCTACTTATCCTGAAGATTCCTTTCAACTTTACAGATATATTTCCTATTTTGTACATTAGAAGTTCTGTAGCCATGAAAGTAAGTCTGGAAAGTTGCTTGTTATAATCTGAGTTGTATCCCCCCAAAATGCATACACTGATCCCTCAGTACTTCAAGATGTGACTGTATTTGAAGACAGGGCCTTTAAACAAGTGATTAAGATAAAATCAAGTCATTCAGGAGAGCCCTCATCCAACATGACTGGTGTCCCTAGAAGAGATCAGGAGGCAGTCATTCAAAGAGGGGTGACCATCTGAGGACACAGGGAGAGGATGGCCGTCCAAAAGCCGAGGAGAGAAGCCTCAGAAGGAACCAACCCTACCAACACCTTGATCTCAGACTTCCAGACTCCAGGACAGTGAGAGAATCAAGTTTCTGGGGTTAAGCCACCCAGCCTGTGGTATTTTGTTATGGCAGCCTAAGCTGACTACTACTGTCACGCATACCCATGTCCTTTGAGGAAGGTCAAGGAATCCAATCAGCTTGCATGAAACACAGCCTCCTTGTACACATGTCGAACCAAGGCCAGAATCCTCGGGCTACCTCCCTATCCAGGCTCACCTTAAGGTGCTCCCCACTGGCCAACAACAGCCATGGCTTTCCTTGTGGCTCTCACACACCTGGCTCCCTCTTCTCTTACAGCCTCAAGCTGCAGGGCTCTTTCTCGATGTCATCCATGGGGAGGGCCCCTTCTTTCCTCACAGATCTCAGCTTAAGTTTCACTGTCTTCTTTGACCTCCACATTTGAAGTCACCCCCCATCCCAGTGTTCTCTTCATTCTTTCAATAGACCCCATCATGGGCCAACCAACCATATCTTGTGCGTTTGTTTGTTTGTTTACTTGCTTGTTTTCTGCTTTCTCCTTTCTTTGAGGGGAACAATCTTCTCTGAGGCTTTATGCATGGCTTTTTGACCAACACCATTTGGGGTGCTATGATAGAATAATGTAGACCAGGTGGATTATAAACCACACAACTTTATTGCTCACAGTTCTGAAGACTGGAAGACCAGAATCAAGGTGCTGGCAGATTCAGTGTCTGGTGAGGGCCGCCTGCCTGGTTCAGACTGTGACTTCCCACTGTGTCCTCTCATAGAGCTCTCTGAGGCCTCTTTTACAAGGGCACTAATCACATTCAGGAGGGCTCCACCCTCAGAACTAATTACCTCTCCAAGATCCCACCACCAAATGCCATCACACTGGGGATTAGGTTTCAACATGCGAATTTTGGAGGGACACAATTAATTAGTCTATAGCAACCTTGGACACAGCTTGATCCATAACAGATCCTCAAAAATATTTATTAAATTTGTGATTGAATAGAATAAGCAGAGAATGGTTGGATGAAGATGGAAAACCATCCAACTAAGAAGCAAAGAACCCTCCCTGTCCTTAATCCCAAGGTCAAACATCACCGAGTAAAGAAGAGCCAGACTAAGTAGGAGGCATAAAGAGATAATAAACTAAAGGTGCAGAAAGAAGGAAGATCTTGGGGTTTTGGAGACTTTGAAACCCCCTGGTGCCCTGGAAGCATGCCCTGCTGTATGCTGTGATTCTCTCTTGGCACACCCTTCTTCCCTTTTCTCTGGCAAGTTGTGGTCCTTAGACACTGATGACAGATGGAAGACAGTTGAGTAGCCAGCAGCAGTATGTAGTGCTCGGAACCAAACTGGACCAGGAGACAGAGGCTGGTACTAAGAAGCCATCTCTGTACCAACTAGATGTAAAATCTTGGACAAGTTACTTCCACTTGCCTACCTTCAAGTGTCCTTCAGTAAAGATAAAGGTTTAGAGACCCAGAATTTGTCAATCTTAGTTAAGATTCATAAATCACCTTAAGTACCTAGTAAAACACAGATCTCGAAGGCCCCCCAGACCTACTGAATAGAATTTTGAAGGATAGGCCCTTGGAAATCCTTATTTTTACCAAATGTGCCTGGTGATATCTATCACCAGGTAGGTTCAGGGAAACTTCTGATTAAATTAAATGAACTCCTGAAATGTCAGGTAACTTAAGTGTGACCCCTATAAACTGTACTTTCAAAACAAAACAAAACAAAAATCCAAGTTACATGATCAAAAGCAAATAAATTAGCTAATTCTAAGCCAGTTCAAAGGAATAAACCTCACAGGAAAGCAACACATTAATATATGGGACTTTGTGCACTGTGTCGCACAGCCAGGACAGCACCTGGAGCATGGAAGGTGCTCAGTAAATGGTAGCCCTCTGGCCTTCTACTGACTGAAGTACAATGTTCTGTATCATAGGATACATCATATTTATCAGGGCAGGGATATCACTTCCCTAAAAAATAAAGACAGCTCCAGAGAACAAAGACAGTAGATATTGACCACTAATAACAACCTACTTTATAAGCTGCATTTTTTTACTTAAGATAAATGCCCTGAACAATAGGAAACAACTAGACATTGCATCTATTATTGTCCCTTAGGACTGGAGACACTGACCCAGGGGATTTCCATCGGGGAACTGAGTGTATTCAGGAAATGCTAATAATACCTGCCATACCTATTAGGCAATGAGGCACAGGTCTCACAGAAGGGGGAGTTAGGCATGCAAATAAAAGATCATTTCTATTGATTTTTATCACCTCACCTGCTACTCCATTGAAAAGAGCATAGCAAAGGTGATTTTCTCATTTCCTCAATAAGAAACTTTGCGTCTTTGTGAGATTCTATTATCTCCCAGTTCTCCAGCCTGAAGCTTGTCAGTCTACCCCTTATGAACCAATTCTGTGGTGATCAGTAAAGGTGACTTAATCTAAAAGGCCCTTACCAATAAGATGACCCCTTTCTGTGGACACTCCAAGGCAGTCAGGGCCCCACACCCCCTCCATACACACACACTATTTAGATCACT
This sequence comes from Saimiri boliviensis, assembly GCF_048565385.1. NCBI lineage: Eukaryota > Metazoa > Chordata > Mammalia > Primates > Cebidae > Saimiri > Saimiri boliviensis. Next base: position 109,087,363 of record NC_133458.1, read on the forward strand.
AGCTTGGAGACACACAGAATCTCATTCCCGTATCCTACCATGTCATACAGGAAGTTTGTGAACCAGTACATCCTGTAGCCAAGGCCACTTATGTGCTGCAACCTTTTGGCTCCAGTCACCCTGTCCCTCACCACAGAGGTGCCGATCGATGCAGACAAGATGGAGAATCCCAGCATGATGCAGAGGGCCACTCCACACTGACGGATGCTCTCCAGGCTGCAGGCAAAACAGAGCAACCAACTCTCAGGCGCCAGATGAAGAACACAAGCCTTCTTTGCTAATAGCAATCAGCAGTGATGACAGCAGTGAAAACTGCTAATTAAAAATTCATAATTGGCAGGCATGTTGGCTAAGGGCATGGATTCCTGCATTAAATCCCCTCAGCCACCTTTTGAGACATGGACGACTGAGCTCCATTTACAGAAGACATAACTGAGGAGCACAGTTTGAGGGCATTCTGGAGTTTGCTTGTGTCAAAGTCTGCTCTTCACCATTGAGCCTGACTCCCAATTAAGATGAAAGACATCCTCTGAGCAGTGTCCGGGTAAGCTGTGACCTTTGCCCACATGGGAACTGCTCTGCAATACAGCAACACCTGCCAGAGAGGAGCCTTCACTGCAGCCCCACACTGTACTTGCCCATCTCTGAATTTAGTCATATGAAATGCCAAAGAGATTCTGCAATACATTGAGGTGCTTTGTAATAATATACACTGTACATTTTCTTAGTAATTGTTTTACCTGGAGCCCTACTGCTAACATCTTTCACTCAAGTCAACTGTCACCTCCTCTCAACTCCGTTTAGGAATAGCCAGACCACAGATGGTCTTTCAAGAGGCCGACACAATGGAACTCCTCAGCACAAGTCACCTGCTGTGCCATGCCTTCTGCTCCACTGTGTCTCATTCTACAACAGATGTCAGCTAGTCTACTCTTGGAATTCCGGGAGGTGTCTAACACTGCTAAAGCTAGAATCCTGAAAATCATTATGTGAATGTGAAGACAAGCTGCAACCCAACCTATGCTTCCTGCTGGTTCCTGCCAGATTCATGACTTGAGCAGAGAATGCCCATTTATAAAAAGTTTTTTTAAAATACCTACTTTTATTGTCAATTTTTAATTTAAAAATTGTCAACCACATTATAGAGAATGGAGATGGGGAGAGAAGAGCAGACAGGTGAAAGCGTGCTACCCTTCACAGAGACCGCGAGAACTGACACCGAATTCTGCACCTGAAAAGCTCTTGCCTTATCACCACCCATGACTCCACCTGGATCATGAGGAAAATCTTGCATGATAAATATTCAAGGAGGCATTACTATGCTCACCTACATGAACGCAATGTTTGTGATTTTAACCCAAAAATGTCTTCAGAAGATGTACAGTCACATAAATTTCTGGTAAATCATTCCTTTAGAATAATTTCTGCTTAGAAGTACAATTGCATGACATACTAGTCCGTTTTAAGCTCAATGTTCTGCCTCTCTTAATAGCCATTTTTCTCATACTTTGCAAAGAAATGCCCAGTTCCTGTGGGCATTTCTTACTCTGTAAGTCATCTCTTGGGGCAAATGCAAAAAAGGAATCAAAGTCATCCCTAAAAACCCAAAGATGTTCTTCCATTGTCAGAATCACACACCCCTCACTCAGCATTCCATCAACTCACATCTTGTCTTCGTTCAGCAAGGCCCCTCCGTACGGGTGGCTGTAGAGTGTTATTCCTGTGAAAAACAAATTGGAAAGTGAGCCTGGAGCCTGCTCCCTGCATGGTGAATCACAGCTCATCTACAAGCTACACAGATTCCCTGTGCCATCACAATGTCTCCTGCTTGCTTTGCTCAGGCCCTGGCCAATTAGCAGAAAAGAATGGCAAGTTCCATTTTGAAATTCAGCAAATGTGTGCTGGGATTTCTGTCACTGATGTAGTTGTCAAACCTAACCAGCATGAATTGTTCATGCTTTACATGACAGGCACTGTGTTTATAGGTTCTTACATTTTATCATCTAATCCTCATAAGTATCCCACAGCCTATGTTTGCAGAGAGGAAACATAATCAGGCGAAGTAACAACATACAAAGAAGACTATTTGATATAAATCAGGTCAATATTCACCTCAAGATCAAGCCAGGTCTAGACAGATAGAGAACTGGACTCTTTCATCGAATCAACTTTGATTTTGGAGTTTTTTGTTTTGGTTTGCTTTCTTGGGCTTTTTGCATGTGTGTGATGCCAGCAGCCAAAATGAAATTTCCGTCAGTTCATCAATTAAAAGGATCTTATTAAAAGAGCTGTTTATAATTTCACAGAGTGGGATAGCACTTCCCCAGAGAATTCCAGTCAATGTTGTGTTAAGAAGAACTCCATAAATAAAATTGGTTCATGTTCTATCTTAGACATTGTGGACCGTGAAAGTAATCAGGTTTCCTTTTCCTAATTGGTTGTGTCAGTGATGAGGGCCAAATGTGTGGCTTGTACAGGGAGGCTATTACCCAAGGCACACATCCTTGCTCCATTTCACGTTGTCAGTCCTAGATTTTGCGTATTTTTCTTTTGACTCACCTTTAATTTACCCTATCATCTGTATTTTAACTTATCATTGCTATTTTGTATTGCCTTCTGAGAACACATTAAATCCTTAATGAAACACCACAGGGTATAAGTAAGCATACATAAAAGGTACAGAGTTGAAACAGGCTACGGCGCTCCAAAATTCCAACAGTTTTGCCACCAGGCATCTGGACTTCTGTCCCTTTGCCACCTGCTCTTCTCCCCAGCTACGCCAGCCTTTTTTTCCCTTCCATTGGGGACTCAGCCACACACTAAGCCAAGTTCCAACTCAGAAGTAACAACAGTGAGAGCTACTGGTTCAGCGAATCCACTGTACAGTTTTCCAGAAGAATTTCTTTGATTATAAATAAATGTTGTCCAGATATGCTGATCCAGGCTTGCAGCATGTGTGCATGACACCTGCTGTGTCACTTCCTGGATCCTGGACTTAACACATTCATTGTGAACTGAATTGTGTGGTCTCGATCCCTTGCCTGTCTGGACCAATAACACTCACCAGTCTTTCTCCTGTAGTCTTTCCTTCACCAAGCTTAACTTCTAGCCTTCTCCTCATGGGGCCAGCCAGTCCCATCCTTCCTAGCTAACGTATTGACTCACAGGCAGCTTCTCACTTGATGTGCAACCCAATGCCAACCAACCCTATCAGGGGGTCAGAAAAAGCCAAGTGACATTAGACAGTGTTTATAAAGTATCAGATCCTGCCAAAGTATGACCCGTGCCCCACTGGTGCTATAGATGGTGGGAATATATTTGCAATGTTGTGGGCTCTTCTAGATTCTACGTAAGAATGAGAATATTCTAGATTAGAGAGGATCCAGAGAAATGTGATTAGCTGATAACATGTCTTAGAATTATAGTATTTGAGGAACACAGTAGATACTGAAATTATTTAACCTAAATACACACACACACACACACACACACACACACACACACACACACACCCTGGGGCAAATATCCTTATCATCTTCTCAGTCACACAGACTCATAAAAACTTTAAGTCCCCCTCATCTCCCTGCTCTTCTTCACCCTACACATCCAAGAAGTTGCCACGTCCTGCTATTTACACCTGAACTCCATCCCCACAGTGCCAGGGCTCCCTCACAAACATGTGCATCCCCGCTCAGCTCGCCTCTCTGCACACCCATGAAGTCCCCCATCCAGAAATCCTAGAGCACTTCCAGAAAGAAACAGAAAAACACAGAGCCCATGTTCTTTACTTAGACACACATCTCTTTTAAAATCAAGTCCAATCTCTCTATTCTTCCACTGCTCCCATTTGAAAAGCTGATTGCTATCATTTCCCCAAACCCTATGGCTGCAGGCATGCGCCATCATTTCCTTATGCTTCTGTCCAACCCTGCTGGCAACCCTGATGTCTCACATTTGTTTGATGCTGAATTAAATTTCATTTGTTTTCAATTATTATTTCTCTCATTTTGTTTGTATTTTTTCCAGCTTTATTCAGGTATAATTGACAAATAAAAATTGTACACATTTAAGGTATACCATGTAATGTTTTGATATATGTATACATTACAAAATGATTACCACAATTTTTATCCTGCTGATGAGAATGTAAATTGGTACAGCCATTATGAAAAACAGCATGAGGGTGCCTCAAAAATTAAAAATAGATCTACCGTGTGCTTCAGCAAACCCATTTCTGGATATAGGTCAAAAAAATAAAGTAAAATAAAATATCTTGAAGAGATATCTGCAGGCCCATGTTCATTGCACATATAGACAAGATAGGAAAATAACCTGTGTCCATTGATAAATAAATGGACACAGAAAATATGGGATAGACAGATAGACATTTATACACATAATGGAACATTATTCAGCTTCAAAAGAGAAGGAAATCCTGTCTATGAGAACATGAATGAACACGGAGGACATGATGTTAATTGAAATAAGCCAGACAAAGAAAGACAAACACCCTAAAATCTCATTTATATGTGGAATTTTCAAAAGACAAACTCACAGAGAGAGTAGAAGCCTATCATCAGGGGCCAGAGGAAAGAGGCAGTGGGGAAATGTTAGTCAAAGGATACAAAACTCCAGACATGAGATAAATAAAGGCTGGGCATGGTCGCACGTACCTGTAATCCTAGCCCTTTGGGAGGCCAAAGGAGGAAGACTACCTAAGTCCAGGAGTTAAGAGTCCAGCCTGAACAACATAGAGAGATCCCATTTCTATACAAATATTTGTTTTAATTATCAGGGCATGGTGGCATGCACCTGTAGTGCCAACTGCTTGAAAGGCTGAGGTGGGAGGATTGCTTGAGCCCAGGAGTTTGAGGCTGCAGTGAACCATGATTGTACCACTGCATTCCAGCCTGGGCAACAGAGTGAGACCTTGTCTTTCTCAATAAATAAACACAAACATAAGTAAATACACAAATAAGTTCTGGAGACCTAATGTATAGCATGGCAACTATAGTTAATAATGTTTTGCATACTAAACATTTGATGATGTTTGATAACATTATTCTCACCATGCATTAAAAAAGAAATTAAAATTTCAGGAGTATGAAGATGGGTAAAAAGGAAGACAGGAAAACCTCAAACTCTAAGTTCTTTCATGCTTATGAGCAGAGAGAAAGGGTTGGTAGCCAGAAACACACAAAAATTAGCCTGTACCCATGCATTGTATGCTGTTTAGGACATTAGACTATTTGTATAAATTCTCATAGAGAAACCATGTCCAATTAGAATTATTATGTTCGTTTACAGAAGCAGTATCTGAAGCACAGGTATTTAGGAAATCTTCCTGTAGGCTGATCGTTATGGCACAGCTGAGATTGAGACCTTGGTCTACAGACACCACAACCATTTCTCTGCCAGCATATCACCCATCTTTCTTCAGTACACATGTCTGGTTTTCCAAAGAATATAGCCATATAGTGGGAATGATACAGGGCTGGAGGTTGAAGGCCTCTGTTCTGTTCATTCTGCAGCGAAAAGCTGCCAAAAACACTGTTGTTTCTGTGGGGAGCTCAATAATAAAATGTTAAACTACCAAGGTTGGATCTTTATTTGACCAAGTTGCATAAATAAATACCTTTTCTTCCCTTAAACCATGACAGTCATTGCTGAAAGATTAAAAACAGTGCTTTCCTATTTGCTTTCTGTATCCTATTTCCTCTGTTATGAATTTATTCCCCTTTATTTTAGCACATTTCCTGGATTTGTGTCATTCTTTTAGGGTTTTAATCTAGGAGGCGAGAGTACATCTGGTCTCCCATCTCGCTGGTGAAATGATTGACTGCTCCTACAGATAGTAGCTTCCCAACATGCCAGATCCTCTCCTGGATGTTTTCATAATACATTTTCTCATTCAGTAATCTGATGGTGAAACTGTGTTAAAGAAGCGAGTATTCTATGCACAGTTATTTTAAGTCAGCTCTCAGCATTTTAGAATTGTAGATTCTTATAGGAAAAGGGAACCCCATGAAGTGGTCTAGTTTGGACACACCTGTGTGTTCCAAAAGCAGAAACAGAATCAGAGGAATGTAGTGACTTTTCCTGGAGTCTGGAACCTGCTCCTGACACAGGTAGAACCCACGTATATGAAGTCCCAGGTCTGTGCCTCTTTCATCAAATCACCTACTAACATACAGAGCACTGAAAATACTGCCTCTACAGTGATCCACAATGGATCCCAATGACAGAATAACACAGAAATGAAAACCTCAACTATGACAGCAGAAGAGAGCAGCTGATAAATTTTACATACTGAACTTCAGGAGAGAGCCCACTGACGGCAGCCATCCAGCCTTCTCTTTTAATTTTTGCACATTGCTATAATCCTCCATGAGCTCTGTCTCCACCTAGGTCTTAAAAGTACAAAACCACTGGTGCAAATACCTGAATCCCCCAAACTACTGTGGCTGCCCCTCCCTTCCTAGGTCCTTTACTCATAAATATTTCAGAGGGGCCATGGATTTTCATTTGGCCCTGGCTTTAGAGTCCTACAATTTACATATTTGTCACAGAGTAAATATTTAAAGACACTCTATTGAAGAACATACTGATTCACAGTTCCTCTCACAGGGACCTCCAGGAAATCTTCATGGCCTTGGAATGGGGCCTTCCTGCTCAGTGCTCAGTGCTTCTGGACAATTCCTAAGCACTTCGGGGCTTAACATTCTCATGTTTTCACTCTGAAATTAAAAAATGATCTCTCAAAGCTTAAGACACAGACAAAGAGAGGGCCTTAGACCATAATGTTCAGGAAAACAATGCCATCAATAAGTAGAGAAAACCCTGGACCTGCTGTCAGTCTTGAGTTCACTTCCCACCTCCCCCCACTAGGCATTGACCACCAGCTCTTATAAGACAACAGCCTGCTTCTGTCAGACCAAGGGTCAAAGAATGTTCTGATTAAATGGTCCTTTGTTAGGACTTTGGTGGTGAAAACCAGGGCACTGGACAGTAATTGAGTTTCACCAAGGGTCAAATAAAGATTTGATTCCTCTTCCTTCACAGGACTGAGAATTCATTCAACATGCATCTTTTCCTTGCCCATTATCCTGAAGCAGTCTGATGGGAGGGACAAGCAGGCCCTCCCTTGGGGGACCCACCAGTGGGTGGACTACAGCCCACCCACAGGGCTATGTCCCATGTAAGGTTGCCTAGGAGGTTGGGTCCAGCAGGGTGTAAGGAAGTTGGGGAGTTTTCTAAGGAAGGATAAATTCCAGATGCACAGGATACCACAGCACAGGGCTGGAGTGCAAGGAAAGTGTGATCCTGCAAGGCTGCCCTGGAACTTCAATGGGAAGACTGGAGGGGTGGTAGGGAGCTGCAGGGTGAAACCCATGCAGTGTTTTGGTTTAGGACTACGAAGTGAACATTTCGCTTCTTTTCTTTTCTTTTCTTTTTTGAGATGAAGTCTCGCTCTGTCACCAGGCTGGAGTACAGTGGTATGATCTCAGCTCATTGCAACCTCCGCCTCCTGAATTCAAGTGATTCTCCTGCCTCAGCCTCCCGAGTAGCTGGGATTACAGGCATGCACCACCATGCCCAGCTAATTTTTGTATTTTTAGTAGAGACAGGGTTTCACCATGTTGGCCAGGATGGTCTCAATCTCTTCACCTCGTCATCCGCCTGTCTCAGCCTCTCAAAGTGCTGAGATTACAGGCATGAGCCACCATGCCCAGCCCTTTTCATTTTTATATTTCCATTTAGCTTATCAATCACTACATTAGATGTTTTCAGAGTCATAGTCACTCTTTGGAAGCATCTGTGTAGAATTAAACATATATAAAAATCAAGTAAATATGTATATCTTTAAATTGGTGCTAAAAAGATTTTATTCTTATTTTTCAAAAAAGGAAGAAGGACTTGGAGTTATTTAAATAAATAATGTATATTTTCACAAAAATAAAGAGTATGAATAAAGAAAGACAACACTGATGGAAGCTTACTCTCCTACCTGAGGGTCCTGGGTTGTTCTAGATCTGTGTACAAGAAGCAGTAGGTAGGAGCAATTGCACCACACTGGCTTACCTTCACACTATCCTGCACCTTCCCATGATGCCCCTTGTTCTTTAAAAGAGTAAAACGTTAGAAAGCAGAGCTCTCTTCACGGAGCCAAAGAAAGAGAGGATGGCAATACACTGCCTCATAAAGGGGAATCCTATCCAACATGATGGGGCCTACTGCAGAGTAAGTGTAGCTGAAGATTGGTGAATGGATGCAGAGAAGAAAACTGAGACATAAGCATACTCTACTAGCTTATCTGAGGTCAAGCATAATTCGTACCAGAGTGAGAACTACAACTCTGATTTTCTAGAAACCAGTTTAACAAATTTCCTACAAGACTAGGAAAATCATTATATCCCTGCCGTAAAAAACACATTATTGCAATGGACAATCTCTGTAATTGTGTTGTTTTCATTGCATGTTCAGCACTCAGTACTCTAGTTAGGTAACAATCAAATTGTGATAGAATCTTGAGATGACGATGTTGGTAAAAGGTCCAAGGCTCCCAAGTAAAAGGGGCATAGTTTTAATACCAGAATTGAGTAGAAGAAGCTCACTCAAGTCTTTATGACATTACTTTACAAGTTTTCAGAAATGACATTTCGAAATGTACATGTTGAGTACATTTAAATAATTTTTCTTTGTTTGATTAGTCTTATTTATATTCTGGCTTTTCTTTCAAGGAATTGGCTCACAATAATGTATGAATGTACAAAATTAGTTTTCTCATTTAGTGTTCTCATTATGGCTACATCTGTTATGGTTTCCAGACTCTGTTTGTCATTGGTAAAAATGCACATCTGTGCTTTTGTCCAATATCCATTATGATACTTAACATGTCTCTAACTCAAGTAGTAACTTTCGGGTTCATGACTCCTATAAAATGTATATCTTTAGAAGCATTAATGCCCAGATATCTGTAAACATCCACATCAAAAGGAAAAACTTGTCTTACCATCAACATATGTGGAAAGTTTATGTTCTTTTAATTAATTCACTATGACATATTAGTGAAATACAGAAGGGTAAAAAGTTAATTCAATCTAACAAACTATTAAAAGAAATATATGAGCTCTTCTGACTACAAGGCATTTTGATGGCTTTCTCTCTCTCTTCCTCAATCTGTCCTGAAAAATGTATTTTTCTCAATATTAAGATTAATTATTATTCTTATGAGTAATAGATGCCAATTGTATAAAGGTTTTAAATTTTAAAATAGGGTAAAGAAGAAAATTAAAATAACTTATAATCCTATCCAAAACCAATCAGAAGTAATCACTGTTTGCATTTGGGTCTTAATTGTTTCTGTTGAGAATTTTCTCTACATGTGCACATTATTATTAAGTTTTATGTTACCTATCGTCAGTTTAATGGATAATTCTTGATCATCAATTAATTTTTCACCACATGGATGCAAACATTTGCATAATCTATAGCCTTCACTATAATCAGTGCTCATCCAAGTTCTTTTCTTCATTGTGTGCATTCAATATTTTCATGATCCTCCTTTCAGTTAATATCTCAAATGCTATCTTTTGGTATTCTTTTTAATAAACAATATGTCTACAGTATATTTTTGAGCCACTTTTGATGTGAGCATATCTCTGTGGCCTGTGTACTTTATGGGCAACATCTTCACTAGGTGCAGAATGTGAGGAGTATAACCTTTTCTTTCCATATTCCATAGGTGCTATTCTATTATTCTCTGTCTTTAAAGTTATGGTTAATATGCCAGAGACATTCCTCCCAGATGATGGAGCAGATCAGTTCTGCCAGGCCCTTGTTTTTACAACCAAAACCTGCTGGACATAACAAACAGAAATAGAAAGATTCTGGGGTGCAAACAAGATGGTGGTCCCCTGAGACTGCAAGACTTCAACAATAAATACCCTGGCTTCCTTAACACCTCACATATATCCTGAACAAGGCATTGCTAAAGTCTCCAAATTGAAACTCAACAAGTACAAATAAGAAAGGCTCCAAAAAAATAAAAAACCAGAGGATCCAGAAAAGAGTTGTCTAACAAAGGAACTCTTTAGCAATATCTGCCTTATTTGAGGCAGACACCACCAGCAAACTGTCCCCACTCTCTCAGGTTTCAGCAGGGCCCAACCATGCAGGTCAAAAGAAAGTAGGACATTTTTCAAGCGCTGAGCTTTTCTTTGTCAACCATGAATTCTATATTTAGTGAAAATATCTTCAAGAATCAAGGTGAAATGGAGTTCGTATCAGTTAAAAAAAATAAGCAAATTTGTCATTAGCACCTACACTTAAAGAATAGCAAAAAGAAGTTACATAAACACAAAGGAAATCATAACAGGAAAAGACTTAGAACTTCCAAAAGGAAAGATGAATATCAATATATGTTTTTTTAAAAAAAGCAGTAAATATAATAGACTACCATTCATCTCATATTTGGTGACTTAAGTAAGAATTAGAACACTCTCTGATGTGGTGCTCAATGAATAGGAACTACTTAAGACAATAATATATTAAAGGTAAACAGGGTAAAAGGACCTAAGTTGAAGTAATCTTTCCACACTTCACCCAAAGTAGTAAATAATAACATCAGTAGACTGTGATAAGTCATACATATGTATTATAACACCTAGAGGAACCATTAAGATAACTAAATAAATGTATATCTTAAAAATACTATAAATAAATCATAACGGGATCCTAAAAATAAAATGCTCAAGTAACCCATGGAAAGTAAGAAAAGACAAACAGAGGAAACATAAAACAAGTGACCGTGAGAGACTTAAACCCAAACATATTGGTAATTACCTTAAATGTAAATGGTTCCTAAACACCAATTAAAAGGCAGAGATACACAGCCCAGTTTAAAAAATATGACCCAACAATATTCGCTCTACACAAAACTCACTTTACACAATGAGACAGACTAGAAATAAAATAATGGAAAAGATATAGCATGTAAACCTTAATCAAAAGAAAAAGACAAAAAATGACTATGTCAATATCAGATAAAACAAATCTCACAGCAACTACATTTCCTAGTGACAAAGATAGACATCACATATATGTAAAGGATTAATCTACCACGAAAACATAATCACCCCAAATGATAAAAGGATCAATCCACCAGAAATATGTGACTATCCCAAATGTGTATAGACATTTGACAAGTATCTCAGAGCCTCAAAATATGTGAAACGAAAACTTATGGAACTGAAACAAGAAAGTCACAATTTGGAGACTTTACTACTTGCTTCTCAGCAAATATGTCAGTGATGAACTTCAGTAAAGATGCAGTGCCCTTCAATGATCGGTGAAGATGTAGAAGAACAAAACCACACAATCAACCAACGGGATCTAATTGACATAAAAGGTACATTTCAACCAACAAGGGTAGACTACTTTTTTTAATCACCCATGGAAGCCTCAAGATAAAAAATATCCCGACCATAAAATAAACATCAACCAATTTAAAATAATTTAAATAATGCTGAATATGGTCATTGACCATGAGGAATCACACCAGAAATCAGTAACAGAAAGACCACAGGAAAATCTCAAAACTTAGAATTTAAACATTATTGTTTCTAAATAATCCCTGGATCAAAGATGAGGTCTCAAAGGAAACTATAAAAAATGTCAGAGGCCTGTCTTATTTGTATTCCTTAGAAACAAATGTGCTTTGACATAGCTTTGTAAAAACTTTTTTTATACTTGAACTTTAGAAAATTCACCAAATTTGTGCATCAATCTCTGATACTGCCACAATACCTAATTCATAAATTTTGGCAGAATCATGACAAACTCTTCCAATCCATTGGTACAGAGTTGTTTTGTTTTGTGTTTAATTTGTTTTCTTCTTACATCATTCCTTGTTACTTCATGATTCATCTGCCTTTGTTCTTTAACCGATTCCCCTAGCTCCTCCCCAGGTCAGTTTTATTGTGCCACTTTTTCCCTGTGTTTTCTTAGATAATATTGCATGCTTGCTCTTTAAGTCAATAATTCTGAGTGAAGGAGAGAGGTTTGTAATCAATCAATAATGTTATTCACTGCATCCAATGAAAATTCATATTTTTCATCTTCATCTTAGCTAGCTCCTTTCTTGTCACACCCTGCAGCTCAGCCTGGCATTTTCTTCTTATCTTTTATCCTCTGTTTCACAGAGTTCACACATTTCCCTCTATTATGCAGATAGAAACACATCATGAGATGCTCCCCATGAAAACACCCTCTCAGTGTATTCAATGTTCTCCTCTCTGTGGTTGCAGGGCAGGGGAGATCAGTCCTTGTTCCATACTGTGTTTGATAACTGGCTTTGCTGTTCTTTTGTTTCTTACTCCTTCTTGATTCCAGCAAGGGCAAGCTAGTACTGATGCTTTTCAGAATCCTCCCTTACCAGAGTGTCCCTTTATCTTCACTTGGGTACTGCCAGATATTCTGTCTCAAATATCTCCAAAGTTCTCAAGAGCATGATGAAGGTTATACATGCCAGCCGATTTTCAATAGTCAATGGCTGTTCATTCAGTAGCTCTATTACAGATCAGAGATTTTCCCCCTGTTCTCATGCTCATACTCTCTCATTATGATTTGGAGATTTTAGCAGGTTTCTCGTTTCATCAAAAGCAAAGCAGGAAAAACTGTCATGCATGTCATCCATTGCTCCCAGGTTCATTTCATCTCTGCCTCATCATCCTAGCAGACGACATGCACCACCCTTCTTCCTCCTGGGGTTTGCAGCATACTATTAAGTTGTGGCCCTCCAGAGGATTCCAAAAGAGATATACAAATGGGGAGAAAAGAAAGACAAGAGCTCTTTCTTGTTCTAGATGCAGGACAGTCCTCCCCTGGAACCCAGTAGCCAGGCATCTATCAGGTCCCTTCTTAACAGTGAGAAGGTGAGTGTGGATATCTCTAAACTGACTCCTAACTTATGCTTCTGTCAGTTTTCCTGCTTCGATGGTCAAAACATGAATCAGCTGGGAAGTTTTTCAGTTTAACACAGTGGTTCTCAAACTCGGTTATAATTAGAATCACCCGAAAACACTAAAAATGCCTGCTGTTGAAGACTTACTCCAAATCAACTAAATCAGAATCGTTTTTGGGTTGGCAACAGAAATCAGTATTTTTTTAAATGCTCAGGTGATTCCAACGTGCAGACGGTTTAATGATCATGGATCTAGCTTGCTCATGACATTGTTGAGGTTAATTCCTCTCACGTGGCGGCATTTCATTACTAGCATTCGAAGGGTTGGATGCAATTTCAGTAAGCAGTTGAAGCAATTTACCTTTTACAACTGCTATCGTCACCACCCACAATCACAGCCAATAACACAAAACAAAATAAATACTTTATCCCCTTTTATTTGGGGGATAAAGTATTTATTTTAGGAAGACATAGTTAGGAAGACACTAACTTCCTCTATCAGAGGAAGATACCTTCTTACCTACTTAAGAACTATCTATCTAATCTGTTTTCACTTATTCTGTTAGTCCTATTAAAACAAATTTCCACTTAGGTTCACTATTTTATATCTTTAATATTTTAATAACATTATGCTAACTTAAAAGATCATAATGACGAAAGTAGCAAGTATGTATTTTGCTGCATATTTATCTTTATTTTAGAATGTATCATAATGGAATGTACTACAGTAACCCTATAATAATAGTGCAAAAGCCAATTCACTTAAATGACATTTTTATTAAATGCCTATGAATAAAGATTTTAGAAAACACAAACATCAGTAGTATAAATACCTTCATGAAGTGTTTACATTCTTATTAACAAAGGAATGTAAACAAATAATGATAATGTAAAGTATCAACTACTCTAATGACTGTCTTAGTCTGTTTTCTGTTGCTATAATAGAATATCAAAGACTGGGTATTTATTTATTTATTTATGTATTTATTTCGAGACCGAGTCTCACTCTGTCACCCAGGTTGGAGTGCAGTGGCATGATCTCAGCTCACTGCAACCTCTGCCTCCCGGGTGCAAGCAATTCTCTTGCCTCTGCCTCCCAAGTATCTGGGATCACAGGCACCCACCATCACTCCAGCTAATTTTTGTATCTTTAGTAGAGACAGGGTTTCACCATGTTGGCCAGGCTGGTCTCAAACTCCTGATGTCAGGTGATCCACCCGTCTCAGCCTCCCAAAGTGCTGGGATTACAGGCATAAGCCACCATGCCTGGCCATGAAACTGGGTAATTTATAAAGGAAAACAATTATTTCTCGCAGTCTGGAGTCTGGGAAGTCCAAGGGCATGGCGCCAGCAATAAGTAGCCCACTCCTGAGATACTGGCATTCATTCATTCGTAAGAGTGGAGCCCCCATGACCAAAGCACCTCCCAAAGGCCCTTCCTCCCAACACTGTTATACTGGGGACCAAGTTTCCAACACACAGACTTTAGGGGGACACATTTAAAGTACAGCAATGCCCTAACACAGTGTCTGGGAAATATCTGCCATTACATGAACGCTTGCTAAAAAAAAATATATGGATGAATTTTATAAGCAAATAACTGTGGGAGAAGAAAGAGAAGACACTAACTCATCCTGCAAGGGTGGTGAGTATTTCAACAGAGTGATGTCTGAGATGGGCTTTGAAAGTTGAGCAGAAATGCTTAAGGTGATGCAGAAGAAGACAGGTAGTCTCAGCAGAGGCAATGCAGCTACCAGGCTCACAGGGATGACAGGCCAGTGATGCAAAAGCCAGCTGCACTGAGGGGAAAGCAAGGGGCCATAAGGAAGAGATAAGACTGAAATGGTAGGTCAGGAGCAGCCAGTGCATGCAAATTTAGAAGTGTGGTCTTTATCATGAACACATATGTGAGGCATTAACCGTCCTGAGTATTGGGCAAGAAGGGCGATGTTAACAATTTTAGACATACTTTTCCCGAGAAATGTCAACATCTTGATTGTGACTTTATTGCTGAATCAATGTAAGTGGAATCTTGACAAAAATGCTTTCAGAAGAGAGCAACCAGAATAGAAAGATGCTCAGACATGGACTATCATCAAAGAGTTACACAAGGTCATCTGTGATGGGCATACCAAATTGGATTTGTGTTTTGTTTTCGTGTTTTCAGTATTTCACCCTAGCTGGACATTGCTGGGAAAACCTAAAAGAAAGTGAATGAGCAAGCCATGTAACTATGAGGGAGCGAAAACTCCAGAAAAGGGAACTGTGATTTGAAATGGGAGAACAGGTGGCATACTTAGTAGACAGCAAGGAGTCAGGTGTAGCTGGAGTCGAAATTTCAGCAAGGTTGTGAATAAGTGGTTTGAGATGAAGCTGGAGAGACTACAGGGCCCAGGCCAGGGAGGACCTGTAGGTCATAGTTAGGAATTTTTTTAAAGAGACGTAGGTAGCCAGAGGGGATGCTGTGATCTGACAGATACATTCCAGGGGTGATGGTGGGCACTTATGCAGAGATGAGACTTTTAGGGTAGGGAGCAAGGGCGGCCCCAAGGAGACACAAAATAAGCTGGTGCAAGCGTCCGGGGTAGGAGTGGATGGTACCATGGGCCAGGTGAGCAGTAGTAACATACTGAAAATATGCACATTCAGGATTTCAAGGGCAGAAGAGATGAGATTTGCTGATTTACCAAGGAATATTCAGGACAAAACACAATCAAGATTCGGATTTTGGCCTCAATGGGCTTTAAGTTTCCTTGAGATTCTGAAAAATATTATATGACATTAAGTGTGACTAGGTTACTGATGTGAGCATAAAGAGGGAAAAGAGGTCTCTGATATGAAAATACATTTCATGTTCTTTTCATCCCTTACATGTACTCCCAAATCTGTGCCTGCTGTACTTGCAAAACTCTCCCTCTTATCACCCAGGAAAGTCTTGGCAACTTTTGCACTCACGAAGTAGGAAACACCCCAACTACAGTCATGCTCATGCAGGAGGAAATGATTTGCCTTGGAGATTCACTTCTCAAACCACAGCTATTTGGTCTAGGCCAGTACCAGCCTTCCAGTACTTCAGAAACTGACTCCAGTTGAATGGTTATAATATTCAGATTTACAATGAGTTTTACGTTAAAAATTAAGGGCTCTGACAAGCTGCAAATTTACTCAGCAGAGAAAAATGGCCAGCCTGGGTTCTAAGAAAATAGCTTCTTATCAAGTGGCCTGCATCAGGGTTCAGAAATCTCTTATATTAGAATGTGTACATTGCTGAAACCCCACCAAAAACCACTGTGATGAGAAGTATGATGTATTGTCTGTGTAGTACAATGATCCATGCATTTACCTGGTATAGCCTGAATGTTCCCTGAGCCTGGTGCTGTGGGACTGCTGAGACCAACCATGAGCAAGAAACAGCTTCTGCTTTCATAGGATTTATTGAAGTTTCACATCAGGGCAAGTTTTTTGTTTCACTATAATGATTAAGCTAATAGTTCTAGCTCTGTCCACTTCCCATAGGAACAAGCAAGCATCAAGGGATGCGATACAATATTTTCATCGGAGTCCTGCTCCTGGGAGTTCTTTATCAGTATTTTGATAATAACTCCCAACACATCCTCCTGTGGTACTATATATAGCATATTCCCAATTTATTGCACAAGCCTTCCTTTCCCAAAATGATGCACAAACAAGTCCAACTGGAATTTATCTGTTTAGTCTCAAGTTTTTAAAATAACCTCTCTCTGTTCCATTCCTTCTACTTTAATTTTCCGTTTCTGAAACACCATTGAACTGGCCCTCTGGAGGTCAGCAGCAAAACCTCTTCATTCTCCTTCTGCTGGATGACCCTGTAATATTTCATTTTCCCTGCCCATCTGCTTGAAATTCTGCCCTCCCCTGGCCTCCACGCTAAGATCTTCCTACCTTGAAGGCTGCAGAATATTTATCCTCTTCCCTCTGTTCTACCCGTAGCCCTCTTCTGTTCTGTATCTGTGCCTGATCCATGCAGGATCTCACGTTACCAACACCTTTATCTATCATTTGATATTAAGGTTAGAACTTAGGTTCCCTATGACTATTCTACTGAACTTTTCTCTCCAGTTTTCTGAATTCTACTGCACATTTTCATCTATATATGTGAACCAAACTAGCACCTCTGATCCTGCACAAATCACCTTGCCCCTTCCTTGAAAACATCTCTTCTCCCTGACATTTCTTATAATATCAGTATTGAACATTTGCTCTAAAATGCTCATATTTATATTTTAGTTTCTTAATATCTTTTTTATTCCCATCCCTAGTACCTCAGTCTTTTCTCCCATCTGTCTGAAATTTATCATTTTTTTTCCTCAGGATTCATCCTGGCCTTGATCTCAAAATTGTTAGCAGTTACAATAGGTCACTGAATTACAACCAGTCCTCTCCCTTTAATCAATGACTTCCAGATTATTCTTCCTAACATATTACATAGATTATGTCATTCTTATTCTCACATATTGGTAAAACCTGTCTATCACTTACTAAAGTCCATACTCTTCATCATATCAGTCAAAGCCAAGCAGCATTTGATCTTAAACAATTGTTCTGAAGAGATCAACAATTATCTATGTTCAGCTTTATCACGAGGTCAAACCAGACTCTTCCATATACCCTGAACATACCCTATGATTGTTATTGCATTACTAAGACCCAGAATGGCTTTCTAACCTCAGTTAAACTTCTGCTCATTGTTCAAGTTCCATCGTTAATAACTTCCCCTCTATGAACCATGCTGTATTCATGCCCACTAGAATGACATCTCAGTTTGATGTAGTAGAAAAGCAAAAGTTTGTTATCAGCTAGACCTAGAATCCAGTCATGGCCCCATTATTACCTTGCTCAAAGCCATGGCTGATAGGTGATGTTTTCCGAAAAGCAGTTTTCCAATCAATAAAGTAGGCAAATATTGTCCATCTTACAAAACTGACATAAAAATTAGATGAGACCATGGATGTTAAATATCTAATGAAATTCTTGATGCATTTCAGACATTTGATATATGTTATTCTGCTGTTCCTACTCTGTATGACTACTGTACTATTTTTGTACTTCTCTTAGTTATGGACATTTTAAATTTTTTATATTACATATTATCATTTCAAAATAATTACAGTGCCACAAAATAATTACATTTACTTTGTTCGAAACCTGGTGTAGAAGGAAAAACAAATATGGTATGATTGAAATAAAGTGACAGCATATTAGAAAAATTGTTTAGTGTAGGCCGGGCGCGGTGGCTCAAGCCTGTAATCCCAGCACTTTGGGAGGCCGAGGCGGGTGGATCACGAGGTCAAGAGATCGAGACCATCCTGGTCAACATGGTGAAACCCCGTCTCTACTAAAAATACAAAAAGTTAGCTGGGCATGGTGGTGCGTGCCTGTAATCCCAGCTACTCAGGAGGCTGAGGCAGAAGAATTGCCTGAACCCAGGAGGTGGAGGTTGTGGTGAGCCGGGATCGCGCCATTGCACTCCAGCCTGGGTAACAAGAGCGAAACTCCGTCTCAAAAAAAAAAAAAAAAAAAAAAAAAGGAAAAATTGTTTAGTGTTGATTTGTATGTCAATTAATGTTTCAACAAATACATTTTGAGAATACGTTGGGGTGGACATGGCCTGTTGTTGCTTATACTTCTTGTTTCTGTCCTCTCTTTAAAAAAGAAACTGAATTAAATTAACAATTTATAATTTATCTCACCCAAGTGAAATAAATAAATATTCACTTAAACCAATAAGTTAACTCTGGATACCAGAAATGGACCTGTGCCATTTACCAAAATAAGAAAGCATAGATAGTGAATCAATGATCAATATAAATAATTGTTGAATTGAGGGCTCAGCATAAATCAAAATGTGATGTTCATCTTCCCAATGATAAGACAGAGGGACAGTCTGTATTCTCAATAACAGTATTATATAATATTGCCTTTAAAAAGTAAAATTTTTCTTGCTTCTGTAAGACATGAAGTCACAAAACAATTTTAGGGGCAAACTCTCAAGTCACATTTTGTTCCCCTCATCCCACAGATGAGGTCACAAGTTCAAGAAGGTAAAGACATTCAATGACACACAAATAAAGGCAAAGAAAGCCTATGACTTTGTATTGTGTTTAGACATGGATTGGCTGCCAAGTTGAAACCTTCTCATCGCTCCTCACATTTCTACTCAGAATCTTTTCTACTTCCTTCACTTTTAAAACATTGTCTTTTGAAAGTAGTGAATTAAAATGCATGAAAAATAACATTACCATATTGTCTCCAGTCCAGAGTAGGGGGTAGGTGCTGCCACAAAATAAGGTTGTTTAGATGATTTAAGTAGGAAGGAAGGGAATGAAAACCCTTCTGATTATACCACACCTAAAAAAAGAAAAATAATTTAATGGCTCTCATGAAATTAGTTCTTAAGTCTGTTTGTCAGCTATTCTGGGGTATAAGGAAGATATGTGTCAATTAACTTCCAAGGCACCTGAGTGCAGGATTCAAAGTAATGTTCCTGCATGGCTGACAGTGAGCAGTCAATTCCAGTCTGCTAATTTTATATTTATCTCAAGCATATAATTTACCGCTAAAAATAGATTAATTTTCCCCAGAACAAATGTGGATGTTGCTCTATAATTATATTCTTACAAGAAAAAAGGAACCAAACCCCATCATTTTTTTCTTTCTCAGTTAGTAAGCTAATGAAATTTGACCTGCAAATTAAAAGTGTGGAAGATGATCAGAAAAAAAATGATTACTTTCAAATTAATAACTGAACATGGAACATTATTTCTCAAAATAAACTGAACTGAACATTTGCTGAGCATGGAGAATAAAGTAGCACGTCTGAAAGGCGAAAGGTGAAAATAAGAGAAAGACAATGTTATTAAAGCTGGAATAAGAAGTATCATAAAAAACACTAATAAAACCATCATTATTTATATTTCGAAGTATCAATATTTTAATAAAAATGAAAAATATATTCTCAATTTGAAAAGCAAGTGTCTTCAAGAAGTATGATGAATCCAACTGATGCATTTTGATATTAATCCAATTGACTGAACAGCTCATTTCTCTAGAAAAGGCTGCCTTTTGTGACAGACAATCCACTTGATAGAATTAGAGCTCCCCCACAGAGAGTTAATGCTTGGAGAAACCTATTCAAGTTTTCATAGTTTTTGCAAACTTTGGACCAAATCTCAAATCCCTTCCAACTTGAGGGCTTCCAATCAATTATCTTTCCACCCCTTCATGCTATAACGAATTATTTTTTAACCAGAGTCCTGTGTGGCAGCTATTGTGTTCGTGGAAACAGCTAAATAATAAAATATTGATTATATAGCTAAAAAACCAAAAACAGAAAAAATAAAAACAAAACCCTGTTACACAAGACAATGTTCCCCAATTCTTTCTCAAACAGTCTGCTTCTTCAGGCAATTCAGAAAGCAGATCCCATCTTTCATACCACACATTTTTAAATATTTTCTTAAGTTCACAGAGAAATCCTTGCCAATCATTATTTTAAACCTTAGGGGGAAGAAGTGCCACTTGAGACCTACTAACTACAGAACTGAGTGTTCAAAGCTATGCCTAAACAGTGGGATTTTGTGACCAAAAAAAAAAATATATATAAAGCAACATAGACACACAATTCTCCAAAGTAGGGTAAATTCCAAGTTCCCTTGATGGAAAAGTCAATAGTGAACTGAAGGAGCTAATGTCATATAACAGAGGTGTGTCCATGTCTTCCACCCATACAATTCTGTACTGTCACCCTCTGGGGTCTCACCCATGCCACCCCACCCCCTCACAAATACATGCACAGGCACTAGCCACATTTCTGGAAATGACAGAAACTTAGGATTCCGGTGAAGGCAAGAGACAGGCTAATGTAGCAGACAAGCCCACCGCCTGTGGAAAGTCTAACCTCCCACTAGCCCTGTCTGTGACCTCGTTCTCCCCCAAGAATCAATTCCCTTAACTGTTCAAATGAAGGGAAAAAATAAGAGAGACAATTCTTTGCCCTGAATTAAGGTTTTTCTAATTTTGTTTTATTGTTTGTTTGTTTTTTTTTTTTTTTAAGTAGAGTGATTTAAAAAATAATAATAACACCACATTATAGTACAGAAACAAAAGCAGAGCTTCTTTGGCAGAATGGAGCTGGAAAGACAGGAGGCTGCCTGCTCAAGCGTCCCTCACCTCACCCCTTGTAGACTCTGGGACTTCTGGTTCTATTTTGTTTTGTTTTGTTTTGAGACAGAGTTTCACTCCTGACACCCAGGCTGGAGTGCAAATGTATGATCTCGGCTCACCACGACCTCCACCTCCCAGGGTCCAGCGATTCTCCTGCCTCAGCCTCCCGAGTATCTGGGATTACAGGCATGAGCCACCATGTCCAGCTAATTTTATATTTTTAGTACAGAGAGGGTTTCTCCATGTTGGTCAGGCTGGTCTTGAACTCAGGACCTCAGGTTACTTGCCCACCTCGGCCTCCCAAAGTGCTGGGATTACTCATCCCAAAGTGGCGTGAGCCACTGCACCTGGCTGAGACATCTGTTCTTGATTACATTAAGGGCCCTAGTTTTTCACCATCCCTGTGTCCACATGCTTTGCTATATGACTTTCCTGCCCTCCCATTCTAATGCTGTGCTTGACCATGTGACTTGCTACGGCCAATAGAATGTGGCTCAAGCAGAGGTTTGAGAGGCACATGTATGTACTTGAAGTCTCCCGTATGCCTCTGCTATCACCATGGGAGCATAGCCAGGCTAACCTTCGGGAGGATCAGGTGCAACAGTGGAGCGGAGACCTCCACAGTCATCCCAGCTGAAGCCAATGGCCAGCCAACCACACACATGATCGTTCCTGGCAAAGATCAGCCCAGCCCAGCCTGTATTAGCAAAACCTCACAGACCCATGAGCTAAACAAATGTCCATTGTAGAAGCCACTGAGCTTTGAAATTGTTATAGAGCATTAGTGTAGCAACAGAATACCAATACAGTAATTTACACTGGAATGGGGTATTACTGTACGAAATCTGAAAACAGGTGGCATTGCTTTTGAGACCAGCAAGTCGGGGGACAAAGAGACAATTATAGAAGCCTGGAAATACATGATAAAATATTTAGGAATACTGGGGGGAAAAAAATAATAAAAAAAACCGAACTGCTAAAGATAACTGAAAAAATGGTGATGCATATTACAGTGTGAAAATAGTAGGTAATATGCCACCTATACTAACTTCAAAGATGGAAATGCTACCCAATAGACATCTTGACCTGGAGAAGATCTCTAGAGAGAATGTTGAAAGACATGGCTTCAGAAGAAAGGTCATGTCAAGGGTGCAATTATAAGAACTTTGTTGAGCTCTTCAAAGAACAATGCTGCTAAGGGATCCTCTCAGGGGGACCCAGGGCTTTTAGGAACCTAAAGGGTGTTGTCCTCTAGTACTCTGCCCATCCCAAAATGCCACTAATTAATTTTAGAGAGGGCAGCATATCTCAACAAGATCATGAGAGTGGCTTGTGGACCTCAGAGAACTAGAAAGCCCAGAGTGCTTTATAGGGAGCTATATCAAGAAGGTTCCCCAGGCTGAACTACATCTAAAATGTAAATAGCTCTGAAAGCCCAGCTGTCCACAGGCAGGAAGCAGGCTGAGAGCTGCTCAAAAGGCATATTTTCAAGTATCTTCACACATAGCATGGAGGGCAATAGAAGGGGAAGCACCTGGTAGAGTAAAGGGTCACTGCAGATGATAAGCTGGGGAACATTCCCAGGATGCAGAACCAGAGCCTGGCTAAGGAGCATCCTAAATTCCCCACAGCTAGCAGAGCCTGGCACCATCTGCTATGCACAGCCCACAGCAGCACAATCCCACAGACCCACGAGCTAAGGGCATGTTTATTATCAATGCTACTAACGGTTTGCAGTTGTTTGCTATATAGCCTCATTTTGGCAATAAATGATTGATTCGCAGAGTTCCAAAGAACAGATTTTAAAATGTTCTTGAACTCCTGATCGGTTCCTTTATAAATTGACCTTTACTTGGGAAAGGTTTTACAAATTCTTTAAGTAATGAATGCATACTTCATGATGATCTTAAAGTTAGCATTCAGGACTTAGCAGAGTTCAAAGGAAAAGCTTTTCTTTCTTTTTCTCCCAAGAATGGTTTTCTAAAAATGGACTGTGTTCTGAAAATAAGCTGTGGGATTTCCTTCCCTACCTAGAGTCATAAGTCAGGAAGTGATAAAGTCCAATAAATGAAATAGGTAGTTAATCTTCTTTTAGGAACATATTTTCACACCGCAAAACAATCCTTTCATCTCAGTAATAACAGCCCCTCAGAAAAGTAACTAAGTAACTGTTAAGAAGAAAAAAAAAAAACCCTCAGTGGATATTCAAATGTATAAAATTCCATGGGAGAACAGAATGTATGCAAAAAAGCAAAAGGGACTTATGTTTTGGCTTCTTTACTGAAGTGTATAAATTTTAAAGAGTGTTTTGATTAAACAAGCTAAACACTCAAGAGGTGAATGATAGAACTCATAAAGGTCGCGTAAGAGACATTCTACAAGATAATGAACCATACATTAAGCCTATTCATATGCAAATTTTTCATTTTTCCTTCAAAGAGCCTATGAAAATCATATCTATGTCAATGAATGTAGCCTCAAGGCTGAAAGAAAAAGCTGGTCATTAATTACAAAAAGATAACCGCAGTCCTTTGATGCAGTATCAGCTGCCAGCTGATGGGTATTTCAAATAGCAGATTGCCCTT
Organism: Saimiri boliviensis; assembly: GCF_048565385.1. Classification (NCBI taxonomy): domain Eukaryota; kingdom Metazoa; phylum Chordata; class Mammalia; order Primates; family Cebidae; genus Saimiri; species Saimiri boliviensis. The sequence goes on from NC_133458.1 coordinate 109,111,114, forward strand.
TATGCCCGGCAGCAATGTTGGATTCCATGGCTTGCTGGAGAGGAGCTCAGTCCCCAGAAGGTCAGGTATAATTCACCTGCATGCTTCTGTCTATCACAAGACACATAAGTAACATTAAAAACTTCAGCAATCACTACTCAAACATGTCCGTGCAGAAGACTCATCTAACTAAACAAAGACAAAAAGTGAGAGATGTGAGGGGAACACACAAATCCCCAGACACTCATCAACTAAACAAGAGATCCATGCCTTGAGCACTTCAAAGCAAAGGCACAGCTGTCTCCTATGAATACATAAGAAGGGTTTAGATTGGGATGACTAAAAAGTTCACCTTTCTTCTACAAAAAGGAATATTCATAGAGGAAATGAACAGATTCCTTCTACTAACTAGGTATAATTTTATAATGGCCACATAATGTCTTCCAATACATGTCAGCAAATATATTTTATTTTTCTATCAAGTTATAAATAATGATATTCTCATATCGAGCTTTAAATCTTCATGTGTGCTGCCTTTAGAAGGAAGAGAGATGTGAACAAATCTCAGCTGTTGGAGAAATTTCTGAATCGTCCACACTGTGACTGAAAATTTTTCTCAGGGATTACATTGTAATTTATGACTTAAAATTCTGTTTAGGGATTACATTGTGAATTGACTGTCTCATCAGGGATGACACTGTGAAGTGCCTGTAAGAACTTTTATTTCACTGAGTAAACCTCCAACATGTGCATGTCTTTATCTCAATAAACTTCAGGTTCACATGAACCATGAAAGTCCCCACTGCAGAAGAGAGAGCATACCTTCCTGGGCTCATGGAGATTGTTCTTGTCCCCACAGTTCCACAATGAGTAGACACAACACCCACACCCTACAGCATGAAATGTCTATACTGATGTCCCAACAAGAACTTGCACTCACTCTCCTGCAGTGGACTTAACTTCCTTCCATAATCTACTCTTTTCCAGTTTCTCTCTCAATCAAACACAATACTATTTCTCCAGTCATGGAGAATGAATGCCTTGAATCTTTCCACTCTCCTCATTTTAAGGTAGTGTTGGCTATTTTCCTTAAACAACACAACCTATTGGGTTCACCATTTCTGTATTCCTACTGATGGATCGAGGCATTTTCCTCTGTTCCAGTCCTCATTCCCTCACTGAATAACCCCCCAACCTCGTCTCTCTAATTCCAAGGGGACCATTCCTAATTCATAGGAATAATTCTGGCAGGGATTGAAAATTCAGAACCCCTAAGAGTAGCTCTGTGTAACTGCTGCTTTCTTTGTGTCATCTCCAGGCCTATCTATACAACATTCCGGAAGATGAGGCATTTACGTTCATGTATGGAAGAACTCACTGGCCAGCAAAGAAACTAGTGATATTTCCAATTATCACAACTATGGATATCTTTTAAAATAGAGTTTTCCTCCACTTTATATCTATGAGGTGAAGTCCTGTCTTAACAAAAAGCAGAAACCTATTTGCTTTATTTCTAAAGAAAAACAAGTCATTTTCTTTTCAAGACACTGTTTACATATAATTTTTCTTAATGCTTAGTAACAAACGCTGGCATTTAATCTGGTCCTTCCCAACCTTGTGCTCAAAAAACATATTTGAACGTTGAGTTTTCCTAATTGCTTTCTAAAACAGAAAAAATAAATAAAAAGAATATGATTACCTTTGCCAGAGTTTGGGGTTTTGATATGTTTGTATATGCACCTCCAGCTTCACTGGGGATTCGTACTCCAAAAGACCAACCTCCAAGCCTGTTAACAATGAACACTGTGTTAGCGCTTCAACCACAGAGTACCAGGACCTCTAACCAGAGGGTGTTCATTACTAACCCCAGCAGGTACAGCAGTCTTAGGACAGTAGCCAGCTGAGCATCTGTGGTCTGTGACATGAACACACAGGCAGAGATGCCGTGTTGATGGAAGTTGCCTAACTCCCAAGCCAAGTAAAATGGAAGCCCCTGATAATTGAGAGGGTCTGGATAAGGCTGGTCACATTAGAAAGTGTACTTGTCACACCTTACTGTCTTGTTAGGAAATATATGCTGTGTAACAGAGGGCTTGACCATCAGCACTGTAATTATTTTAATAATTAATAGTCATTTCTTCTACAAATCCACTATTCAGAATTTCTTAGACTAGGCACAGTGGCTCATACCTATAATCCCAGCACTTTGAGATGCCAAGGCAGCTGGATCACCTGAGGTCAGGAGTCCAAGACCAGCCTGGCCAACATGGAGAAAACCTGTCATTTTTTAGTATTTTGTGAAAATACAAAAAATATATATATTAGTTGGGCATGGTGGCAGGCACCTGTAATCCCAGCTACTCGGGAGGCTGAGGCAAGAGAATCGCTTGAACCTGGGAGGCAGAAGTTACATCATGCCTTTGCACTCCAGCCTGGGCATCAGAGCAAGACTCTGTCTCAAAAATAAATAAATAAATAACGGATTTCTTAATAGTGGACATAATCTTTTGAGCCACTCTGGTTTGTCTTCCCTCCTCTATTTCTTTAATATTCTACACAAATCTTCCTGGTTCAGGAAGGCATTCCAGACAATTTCAGGTGAAGAAGATGTTCCTTGTCTTTTGAGTTCCCACAATATCCTGCATTTCCATCCATTGTTACCAATTACCACACTGAGTTTTAATTGTCTATTGGCTAGTTTATCTTTAAGCAGTTCTGTGAATTTTCCTGGGTGAAAATCAAATCTTTTATTTTTATATCTCTATGAGTTGCACAGTATCTTGTACCTATTAAACTTCAAAAAATACAGTTAACATTTTAAAAATATAATGTTGACTATTATATAAAAAAATTTTATCTCCTACTTACTAGACAAAAGGAGACTGAAGAATAGTCTCCTATTCTATCACAGTGTGTTACTCTTAGCAAAAATTCAGGCAAAGAAATAAGTACACATTCCCAACTGGCTCAATTAAATACATTCATTCATTCATTCATTCATTCAATAGGTACTGATTGAACATCTTTGATGTGACAGATAATATTCCAAGTTCTAGGCACACAAGCTCCTACCTTCAAAAAGCTAACCATCAGCTCACACCTACAATCCTAACTGTTTGGGAGGCCAGAACAGGAAGATCACCTGATGTCAGGAGTTTGAGACCAGCCTGACCAATATGGTGAAACCTCGTCTCTACTAAAAATACAAAAAAAAAAAAAAAAAAATTAGTTGGGCATGGTGGCAGGCACCTGTAGACTCAGCTACTAGAGAAGCTGAGACATGAGAATCACTTGAACCCAGGAGGTAGAGTTTTCAGTGAGCTGAGATTGTGCCACAACACTGTAGCCTGGACAATAGTGAGACTCTTATCTCAAAAAAAAAAAAAAAAAAGAAAGAAAGAAAGAAAGAAAGAAAGAAAGAAAGAAAGAAAGAAAGAAAGAAAAGCAGTTAACCATCAGAGTTAGAACAGAAAATCAGAGATTCTAGTATATGTTGAAAGACATAAAGAGGTGGGACAGCAGAACAGAGGCAGGCAAACCCCAGTGGGGCAGGCAGGGATGGTGTCCCAGGCCATACGGACAGCCTGTGAAATGCCTTCGTACATGAAGAGATATAATACATTTGGGGACATGGAAAAATTACAGTAGACAGACGTTATTAATATTCAAAGCGATGAGAAGCACTCATTTCCCCATCCTCCTCATCTGGATTCAACCTCTTAGGCTCAAGGAAATTCAACACAACACAACACGAAAGGTTTCCCAAAAATTGCACAAGAGGAATTTCAAGATACGAGTTGTACCCAGGTTCCCATATTGAATGCTGCATAATAGAGGGAATTCTAAAAGAAGGCCTTTCTTTTATTATGCTGTAAACGTATCTGCTCTTATTCCCTAAAGCAGTAAAACTGCTTCTGGCTCTCACACTTCTGCCACTGACAAATCTCAATTGGTAGGATTTCCCCCAGCGTGTAAAAGAGTGAAAGTCAGCAGTAAGGAATCGTATTAAGATCCATGGTATCTATTTGGAATTTTTATGAGCACTAAGGTCAATCTTAGATTTTTGAGTATTTAAGAACATTAGCATTTAAAACAATAAGTTTTCCATAGTAATCCAAACACAACAGAAAAGACCCAGCAAGAGCATTGAACACACCTTGGTTTTTCAGATGGTGCCAGCAAGTACTCCTCCACATTGAAGCCTGAGAGATTCAACAGTGTGTGGCCCAGGTGGTTGGTCAGGTAGGGAGCGCTGGCACTTCTATTTGGACACTTCTGAAATTGTTTTCAAAAAGATAAAAACAAAAACTTTTTATTACTCACAAACTGGTTCACTTTTTTCTCTAGATTTCCATTTTTAATAAATTATCTGCTGCCTTTTATATGTTCTGATTTCTCAAATCCCTTTCAAAGTCACCTACATTTGAGAATTATGCCAGAATACCACTGTGACTTTTCCAGTCAGTTATATCTGAGAACTTCAAATCCTTTTCTGTATGTAAGTTTGAGCAGGTTTATAAAAACCAAAAAGAAAAAAACAAATGATTTCACTGGGGTGATCTTGCATTTGATGAACCTGAAAGAGAGCCAGACAACTAGCAGGAGGAAGATAAGCAGGAGAATTCAAAGGCGTGTGTCTCTTTCATAAGTATCTAAAGTAGAAATCAAACAGACCTTCTCCAGCAACTCATCAGCATGCCAGCACCAGCTCTGAATCATGGAATACTCACCTAACAAGGTAGGAGGCAGTGGTCAACACAACAAAACACCCAGGTCACTGGAGGCTGTGCAGTGATGTGCCCTGATCTGCCACACCAGCTTTAGAATTAATGTGCTTTGTTTCCATTTCTCAAACTCTTTTGGAAAAGATGATATATTAAATTAGGAAATGACTCTGTCACTGAGTCTTTTGTCACCAAAATGTCAGGGGTTTGGGCTTGCTGCACAGAAAGTCAATCACTGAGACAATGAGTGTTGCCAAGGAGAAAGGCTTTAACTGAGTTCTAGAGCTGAGGAGAATGGAAGAGAAAGTCTCAAATCCATTTCCTCAATCAACTAAAACTGGCGGGGTTATATAAAGGAGAAAGTGGAAAAGCAGGAATGAGGGAGGGGTAAGGAAGCAATCATGATGGACGAGGGGTCCAGAGTCTCATTTTCTGAATGTAGGGATCTGACATATTTCAGTCCCTTGCCTGAGGATCAGATTCTTGAGAAACAAACTTAGGTAAGATAAATATAAGTTTCAAGTTTTAAGACCAGGGAGTGTCCATTTCTATGTTTATTCAAAAAACCATATAAATTACTTCTAAGAGACATTTAGGCCAGTTTCACATTCCTTTCGGCTTGGAAACTTATCTTCTGATTTGCAAAATGAAAATAAAAACAGGTTTACCTAAATGCATGGATTTGCTGTTAGGTTCAGATACACATGAAAGAACTATGGCAAAGTAAGAAGGGCAATATGCATTTAAGGTACTACTTTCAGGGTCTTGTTAGAAAGGCTTGAGGAATGATACTAAAAAGAATAATAATTGTGGCAAATCATAATTCAGCCAAACTCTCACTTATATGTGGAATCTAAGAAAGTCAAACTCATAGGAATAGAGTAAAATTGTGATTGCCAGAGAAGATGTTGGTCAATGCATACAAAATTTCAGTTAAACAGGAGACAAAAGTACAAGAGATCTATTGTACAACATGGTGACTACAATTAGTAATAACATATTTTACACTTGAAAATTGCTAAAAGATCCAGGCTACATGGCTCATTGCCTGTAATCTCAGCACTTTGGGAGGCTGAGGTGGGCAGATCCCTTGAGGTCAGGAGTTCAAGACTAGCCCGACCAACATGGCGAAAGCCCATCTCTAATAAAAATACAATAATTATCAGGGTGTGGTAGCATGCTCCTGTGGTCCCACCTACTTGGGAGGCTGAGGCAGGAGAATTGCTTGAACCTGGGAGATGGAAGTTGCAGTGAGCCAAGATGGTGCCACTGTACTCCAGCCTGGGCCACAGAGCAAGACTTTGTCTCAAAAAAAGAAAATTGCTAAAAGAGTAGATTTAAGTAACCTCAACACACATGTACACAAGTAGTAACGCTAAGGCTCAGCAAACAATACCCTAAAATATGGTACTTTCACATGCTGAGCTGAAGAAGCTTCAAGGTCTCTCTGACCTCCCTCCCACCCACTATCTCTCCCAAAGCACAAGATGAACTTGAAATTCCTTTACCTACCTAACATCTAGACCAGGTGTCCCCAAACTTTTTACAAAGGGGGCCAGTTCACTGTCCCTCAGACAGTTGGAGGGCCGCCACATACTGTGCTCCTTTCACTGACCACCAATGAAAGGGGTACCCCTTCCTGAAGTGCGGCGGGGGACCAGATAAATGGCCTCAGGGGGCCGCATGCGGCCCGCGGGCCGTAGTTTGGGGATGCCTGATCTAGACCCACCAAGGAGAATATTTGTTTTATTTCTTCTCTTCCCTGTAAGACCAAGGATATAACCATACCTAAACAGATAATGTCTGTTCCCAGATCCATTTATTCTTCCTTGAAATCCTTTATTGCTCCAGTAAGACTTCCTCTTCTCCTCCCTCCGTAACCTGATTTACCAGGATCCAAGGCCCTATTCTTTCCGTAAACCTGAGATGATATATAAACTTCTGAACTTTGTCGGGGGGTAGATAAGCACTCTGTGATTCTCCCGCTGTACATGTTAAAATAATTCATATGCTTTTTCTCCAATTAATCTGCCTTTGCAAGTTGATTTTTTAGCAAATCTATAGGGGATGAAGGGAAAGTTTTCCAGTGTCCCTACAATAAGTACATGAGGTAATGTATGTGTGTGTGTACATATATATATAACATATCATGACATATGATACCATACTGTAACCACAAATATATATAATTTCTGCTTGTCAATTAAAATAAATAAATCACCCAAACTTGATGAACATAACAACCCTTAAACTTTCCCTACCTCGAGATTTCCTCTATCCAATTCACTTTACAACCCCCGGAACCATCAAGATACATCCTTCTAAAATGCTGTTTTCAGTTAGATGATTCTCTTGCTAAAAAACTTCAAATTCTTATCAAGAATTCAGGTCTACTGGAAAATGTCCTTGGTCTTGTTCTAACCATTATCTGCATAGGTATCCCCAAATACACTCTCTGTATTTTTATTCAGTTTAAACTGAATTTATTTATTTATTTATTTATTTATTCATTCATTTTTGAGACAGAGTTTCGCTCTTGCCGCCTAGGCTGAAGAGCAGTGGCACAATCTCAGCTCACTACAACCTCTGCCTCCCAGGTTCAAGTGATTCTCCTGCCTCAGTCTCCAGAGTAGCTGGGATTACAGGCACCCACCACCATGTCTGGTTAATTTTTTTATTTACAGACGGGGTTTCACCATGTTGGGCACGGTGGTCTCAAACATCTGACCTCAGGTGATCCGCCTGCCCCCCTCCACCTCCCAAAGTGCTAGGATGACAGGTATGAGCCACTGTACCCGGCCAAAGATGTTATTAAGTTATGGATCTTGAGTCCAGAAGATTATCCTGGATTCTGACAGTGCACCCTCATGCAGTCATCTTGTAAAAGAGCCGCTTAACAGCTCAGCCTCAAACTGCGTCTTAAACCTTTTTTAGCCTTTCGCTTTTCATCCTTCCTGTCCCTAGTTTTAAGATGTAACTCTGAGATGAACTTGACAGCCTCAAAATGTTTTCCTTCTTTTTCCTTTCCCACTTCATGCCCCCATGCCTTACGCATATTTATTTACCTAGACGCTTGTTAACCACATACCCTGATCAAGTATCTGGTCATATTATTTCCTTAGAAGTTTCAGGGGTTGAATCCTGATATGGATGAAACACCTCTGAAAACCTGTCCCCAACAAAAGATTACTTCAAGGCTGGTACCCACTCCCAGCTGAAGACTGACTGCAAGATTGACTGCAATTAGTTTATAACCTGGTAGGCTCCACCATGGTCTCAGCCTCTTCGCCAAATACAAGAATAATTCAAGATGAACCACTGGAGTAAGTAACCCCGCCTGGGATCTCCTAGCTCTCCCCTCCCGCTAACCCCCAACCTCCCACCCCTGCCTCTTCTGCATTCCAAACCCTTTCTTTTAAAACCCCTGTGTTCCCTCCACAAGTTACAGTGGAATTACTTTCTACACTTCCCCTTGCTGGCACAGATAATAAAGTCTTGCTCTCTTTTAATCACCTCATTATTATTTTGGCCTTTCTACAAGCAGCGAGCAGCCAGACCCTTTGGCTGGTTACGACCTGTGCCACTGTGAGATGGAGACAGAGGCGGACTAGACAGAGAAAGAAGGGGAGGCACTGTGACAATGGAGCTGGAGATGTGTGTAATGTGACCAGAGGCCAAGGAAGGCTGGAAGCCAGAGAAGCTGGAGGAGGAAAATGGCAGATTGCCCTCTACCAAGTGTGTGGTAATTTACTGACTCAGCCACAAGAAACCCTCCACCTACTCTGTATAAAGCCACACTCACTCCTGATGTATTGGGTCACAGTGTTGTTATCTATGGGAGCTCAGGCCCTAAACATCTCTGTTATTTAGGGTTAGCTCAATTCCTGTTCCCTTTTGAGCCTTTTCTAAAGGGGTCTTTTCCAAATAATGTCTTCATCCTCAGAAGAAGAACTAACCATGGAACTTTTCTGTAGGTTTGGAAAGAGTCACAGCATCTTTGATAAATAAAATATGAGGAAATGGACATGCCTTTGCAGACCCAGGGCTTCTGGATAGTACATATGTATTTGAGGAGAGAGAAACATTTTTCCTTCTGACAAAACACAGTCAACGTGGCTCAACATGAACACTGAAGACCAGGGACCTGGCCTTGGATATCTATGCCTTTCTTCCACACATCTTTTTGTACATCTCCTTTGAGCTGACCCAGAAGAGTAGCCATACCCATTCCTTAGAACTTTCATTAATTCCACCTCAACTCCCTCTCTCCTGAAGTTCTCTGATTTCTAACATGTGGTCCAGCATTTCTCAACATCCCAAAAAACATAGGCGCCATTAAAGGGAAGGACCCTTAAGTCAAATTTACAAAAAATGCTGTTTTTATTTCTATTCCACAGTCAATTCAAGGACAATTTCATTATCACCAAATAGCTTCTTAGAAGAGCTATGGCAAAGATAACTGCTTAATACTGCTTTATCCAGCATTTGTGAAACTTATTTGACTATGGAACTTTTTCATGTAAAATCTTCTTTCTTACATATTACTGAAATCTTACACTTTGTGTGAGTTGAAGTGAATTTAGGAACATAAACACCATCATTCTGATATTTGCCCAGTCTAATCCCAATAGACCTTAAGTAGCTGGTGGTACGAAAAGCTACTAGTATAATAGAATGATCAAATCAAGGCTAGAGAATGAGAGTGGTGTAAATAATTAGAGATTTCATGAGTGTTGGGGCATAGAAAACAATCCCCCAAAACATGATGCTTGTACATGCTGGGCATTTTTATAAATTGAAAAGCCTCAGAAATAAACCTTAGAATCAAGGTCCCTAGTACCTTGTCTTGCTCCTCCTCCATTCCAATTCTCTTTGGAATTTCCATTTCTGACCAAAAAACTCTGTACTAGAAAACAAAACAAAACAAAACAAAAAAAAACATAGGTTCTCAATCCCCTCCCTGAAATCTCATTATTTATTTCAGAAAAGAGGAGTAAAAAATGCAACCATGCTTGGACGGACTTTTTCACAAGATAATGCCTGACTTTTGGGCTCACTCAAATTCCAAGAGAATCACTTACAAGTTAATTTGTGTCTCCCTGACCCATTCTTTCTCTCTAACAACCATCCACACTCCCCATCTCCTCCCTACCCTATGAAAATGTAATAGAAATTTCTGTACCTCTTTGGGGGTTTGGGGTAATAACTCTGTGATGTGATCCCCCCCATACACATTAACACATTTGTATGATATTTCCCCAATTAACCTGTCTTTTGTCAACTGATTTTCAGTGAAGCTTCAAAGGGTGAAAGGGAAGTTTGCTCTTTGCCCCTAAAGTGAATAAATGGAAAAATGAGACCAGGGGAAAAAAACAATAATTATGTCTATTTAAAAAAAAAATACAAAAGGTAGCTGGTCACTGCAAAGGATTACTAAATGTAGCTGAGTATATTGACAGCAGTGGCCAGGAGGGAAACACAGAGAGTTCCATTAGCTCTCCCAAATCAACCAACATTCTGAGTGTCCCCTAAAGGTGCTGTGTCATTATTACTTCCTACATGTGTATCTTTTGTCTAAGAAAAGAAATCAGACTAGTTGTTCCAAAAGCGAGCTTTCTAAAATCTCTAAACTATGAAAAAAAAAAAAAAAAAAAAAAAAAAAACAAAAAACTTTTTATCTGAGGAATGTGAGCTCCCTTTAAATAATCAGGCCCAAAGAGGCACTGGAGTGAGACAGCAGTCACACTCCACCCCATCCCCCTTGAGCTAAGCAATCATTTCTAAGCAGCTCGCTATATGGACTCTAGGCTGAGTGCCATCACCAGAGCTATAAAATAACCTAACAATGTCATCTCTGACAAACAACTTTTGTAATCACCCACTCTCCTGATTTGTTCTTTTTTTTTTTTTTTTTAATAAATTATGAGAGAGAAGAAAGGAAGAAACTGGCTTGGCAGATAGCTAGGGCAAGTTCTTTGGCGGGATTTCTTTTCTAACCAAGAGTAGCCTGAAAGCTCGGGCTGCAAACATAGATAGGGAGATGAATTCTGGCACAGAAAGGGGCCTCCTGCGTAGTCAGTAAGTTTCACCGGCATACCGTGGGCCCCAGTGAGCACATTCCTTTCCTGTTTGGAAATATTCAGATAAGGAAGCTTGCACAGGGGCCTTGCTTGGAACATGTCTGTAACACTATAGATAAGAAGAGCTACCCTGAGCCAGGCACATCCACCTTGAAGGGTAATACGGTTTGGCCCTGTGTCCCCAACCAAATCTCATCTTGAATTGTATTTGCATAATTCCCACATGTGGTGGGAGGGAACCAGTGGGAGATAATTGAATCATGGGAGTTGTTTCCCCCATACTGTTCTCATGGTAGTGAATAAATCTCACGAGGTCTGATGGTTGGATAAGGGGAAACTCATTTCCCTTGGCTCTCATTCTCTCTCTTGCTGCTGCACATAAGAAGTGCCTTATGCCTTCTACATTTGTGAAGGCCTTCCCAGCCATGTAGAACTGTAAGTTCAATAACCCTTTTTCTTCTGTAAATTGCCCAGTCTTGGGTATACCTTTATCAGCAGCATGAAAGTGGACAAATACAAAGGGTTCTGCCCCTAAAGCATGTGCAGTAGGAGGACATAAGCAATATAGAGTAACTTAGGCTAAGGACTCGCATGTACACTAAACAGGTGGGGTAGGCACTGCCAGGGATTCACACTTTATGCAAATGACACACCTAGTCCTAACCAGTTTTTCTAGCCCTATGTAAATGCAGCATCCTTCCCTGCTAGCTTTTTTTTTTTCCTTATAAAAACCCTTGCACTTCACTTTAAAATTACAATCGTTTTTTTTTGGGATGCCTCTCTGCAGTACAGAGCTTTCCCTCTTCCCTTCACTTATTAAATTTCTGCTCTAAGCTCACTTTTGATGTGTCCACATCCTTGATTTCCTTGGCCATGAGACAAAGAACTTCAGGTGACACCCTAGACAATGAGGCCATTTCACTTGAGCTTTTTTGTTCTCTGGGACACTTCCAAAGATAACTTGGAAGTGTGTTCCACATAGCTGTCCTCAACCTTGGCTCAAATAAACTCTCTACCTATATTAATTTGTCTCAGTTTCTTCCCTTAGGTTGACAACTATTAAGAAGAATTGCATCTCATGAGCCACTACAGAAAGGCCCTGTAAACATGTGGCCATTTCCATTATAGATGCTCAATTAACTTCAATTTTTTTTTTTCATTTCCCTGTTTCCTATAAATTAGGACTGTCATACTTGTTTGTTGATTGTGGCTAGCAGGTCTATGCCTTTTATTAATTAGAGTCTGAGATTTTCTTAGAGATGAATTCCAATCATTTTTCCGAATAAATTTCAATGTATTCTCCTTCACAGATTAGACAGTGATGTCTTTCACCTCAGTAGGGGCACACCTATTTCCACATGTTTTTGTATAAGTCAGCCATAGTCAGAAAGCTAAGGGGCATCTTACCTGTTAATATCTAGCCCACATAAAAACATGGCAAGAGTCCTGAGGTCATGCTGCCTTGAAATTTAGAAAAATTTCCTTCAATAGGGCAATTCTAGCTTCATTATCATTACTTGAAGAGGATTAATTTTCTTAATGAATGCCAGAGGGGGTGTTAAAGACCAAAGTCAGTAGGTAATGAAGGAGAGGGCACTGTCAGTCTATATAGCATCTGTGTTCTATAAATATTCACTTTATGTGATGAAACATTTTCCAGAAACAGCTAATCCAGGAAACCAAAAAGTCATAGAGACTCAGTTACGAATACGGAAAGTTTATAGATGAAGTAAACACAATTTTGTCACTTGAAATTTTAGACTTACAAAGATCAAAAATGCTGCAGAAACCTACCAGGCAGCCACATGAATCCTGGAATTCTGGGTGAGAAAAGGGATCTGTGTGCCAGCATGAAGAATTCTTCCTAAAAAACAAAGGAGAGAAGTGGAATGATCTTTCAGATTTACAAAACCATTGTATTTCCAAAAAAGAGAGTTCCATCAGACTCGAGCAGAGTTCACAAGATAATCATCTCCTACTGCCGAGAAGGCAGAGCTCTTACATTTGTTTTCACAGCTTGAGCTCTTAATCTGATGACAATGTTTTATTACAATGCCAGCATTTCCATTATATTACATGGGGCTCACTTTTCTCACTGTACTGAGTGTATCACAGGGCTCCCTGGGACGTTCATGGGGTGGGTGTTGGTGGGGGAGGCTGGGGCTCCTAGTGCAACCTGAGGCTTCCAGTCTCATAACTAGGTACCAAGAAGCAATTAATAAACACAGCAAGACGCTAATTCCTTTTTGTGGCAAGACACAGTAATTTAATCATCACTTAAAGAAAAACAATTTTTAAATTTCCATTTTAAACCTTTCTGTTTAAACTTTCTGTTGCAGAAAGGTTGTGCAACAGAAACAGGAAAACCATTTGTAGCAGTGGTTCAAAAACACGTTTTTTATTCTATTATGAGTCCCATACTCTAAAATATTTTTTTAGCATTTGTAAATCAAAATTTGTTTTAGTAACGATGATTACTCTTAATTACTCAAAAATTGGAAAAGAAGGTAGGAATGTAGCATTTACTGAATTACACGTACCAGCTAGATATTTCTACCAGCATTCTTACTAGCCCTGCTTTTCAGAAGAATAGCCAGGTCCAGAGAGGTGAAGCAGCTGTCGAGATCCCAGCTCTATGCAAAATGTGTGCTGCTCCAGTGAGAAAGCCAGTAAGATACCAATTGAAGAAGGCACAGTCCAGTGAAAAGAAACTTGCCATTTCTATTAACCAGGTTAGCAAGGTACAGTGTCTTAAAAACAAAAATAACGTAACGATTTCTCCACACTACTTTCTTGGCTGACTAGCTTATAGGGACTCCAGTTTGAAACTTAAGAGTTTACATGGAAATAATATCTACGTGAGTTATGTATTTAATCAGAGTACTATATCTGATGTGTACTTAAAAAAAAAATCCATTTATACTCTTGAAACTCAGCAGAACCTTCTTCCTTCAGATACCTTCGATGATGGTTAACAAGTGTTTATAATATATGACTTCAAAAGGTCAGTCCTCTTTTTCTCTTCCAAATCCTTCCTTGTTATTCTCCTAGCTCCCTTTCATAGAGTAAAAATATGTCCTTGAGAGGTGCATAATGACCCATGACAGGTAGTTTTTTGAGCACCTCTCAGCCTCCAACAACATTTGTGTTAAAACAGATTCACTAGGAAGCCGTGTGAATGTTTGTAAAAGGGACAAACAGAGGGGATGATCTCTGAGAAATCAGACATATCTACATAATTTATCTTTTAAAGCTTAGGAATCTAAAAATACCCTTCGCCTAAGCAAAGCATTTCCCTAAAGTGGCCTATGGGACACAGCCAGTGAGGCTGCTGGAGCAGTCATTTGGTCCTTCAGGTTCGGACACACTGGATGAAATAGCTCTCTCTACTACAGGGCTGCGTGGAGTTTTCAATTGCCTAACGTGCATTTTAAATCTCGAAGAGAGAGGCAGACGCTCTAAGGATCTACTGTCTTGAGAGTAGCTTTCTGAGGCAGGAACTTGCCTTAAGAGGACAAAAGCTCTTCACAAGAACTACTCTGCTGTTGAGGTGAGTGTTCTTTCTACAGAACTGGGAGCACACTGATGCAAACAAGAAAAGCAGAGAGATTTTCAGCAAGTTGGGTAGGTCACAAAGCCAATAAGTAGTAGAGCTGAGATGTGGATTCAGGGAGACTGGTCCCATATTACCCCTCTATCATGATGCCTGGTATGCGGTCTCTGCACTGTTGATCCCTGACCTCAACGTTCATCTTTAGAGGCCCCTCAGAGGAAATCCATCACCAGCCATACCAGGCTATGAAGATCCCTTTTGGCTAATAATGAGCCTTCCAGATTTTCCTGAGTGCCGAGATGATTATATCACTGCAATCTAATCATAACTTTCTTTTTAATTACAAAAATAAGCCTTACCTATCTCCCCACTGGGTTAAGTTTGATAGAAATAGAAGATTTGCTACCACCTTTGTTCTGTGTTAAAGCATTAACAAGGATAGATGAGGAAAGTGACCATTTCGCATTAGAAATAGTCAAAGAATTCACACTGAAGTGTCACCAAATGTAAATCTTCTAAAATGAAGCTAAACATGCAAAAGTTGGCAACTTTTAAATTATGCATCCCCTACTACTGTGATAAACTCATACTTTAGATCAGACTTATACCATGGCAGATTTTTCTAGAGCTCTACAATGTCTTCATATGAGAGAGAGGTACACATCAGAAGTTCAACACAGCACCCTTGAGTTGACACTCAGAGTTGAATATTTCAACAGAAAAACAATCTATCAGCAGAATCCAATCTATTATTTTAAAATGCTTCCTCTTTAGTTAGTTGTCAAGTGATGGCCCAAGTCTTCCAAGGAGGTAACATGTAAACCTAATCAAATTCAACAATATTGTACACTTACAGAAGGAAATCGACAGTTTTTAAGTAAAACTTTTTTGCTTTGATTTGGGGTCCCAGTGAATGAAGCCCTGTTTGTATAAAACGGACATACATTATTAATACAAGTGTTCCCAGCATCTTTTCCTGAACCACTTCCCCCAGACGTTTTTATGCTGATCACAAAAACAGACAGAAATGATTAAAAACTGAAATGAGCTAAGGATAGATTAGGTGATTTCACAAAGAAAGGGGAGAACACAGAAACAAATCCAGGACGGTAAAAGAAAGGAGAGAGAAGAAAAGCAATGAGGCTGATCTGCACACTGGGCTGGAGGGCCGGAGCTTGTGGAAGAGAGAGAGGAGAAGTGGAGAGTTTGGGGCTCTATTGTAACCCATGTGAAAGGAACCAGAAGTAAAATATGTGTCCAAACAAAATATCCAATGTGTTCTGCTGTTCTTTAATCATTGATTTTCCCTTTTCTTTTTTCCTCTCTAAAGACTAAATAAAATAACTTTTTTTTTTTTTTTTTTTTTTTTTTTTTTTGCTAACTGGTTCTTCTTCAATGCCATTCTGGGCCAGGGCTGGACCTCATGGGGCCTTAGGTTATATTTGAACTTTTCAAAGATAGATGTATTTTACACAATGTGTGTTTCATCAGAGAAAAGAAAAATAAAAATATGACCACTGAAGCCTCAGTTAAATAAATTACTTTGTTTTGCAAGAGACTAGAGTGAAGCAACATAATTAATTATCTACTAATTCTTCCTTACTGAGAACATTAATAGTACTTCAGTCTCACACTAATTACCAATATGACTAATGGGCAATATACGCCATCACAAATTAGAAAACATATTGCCAATATTGTATTATTGTTAGATTTTAATATTTACTACTTAAAAACATACACTTCTGGCACTTAATACATCATTACAGTTTTTATCACTTGCCTCTTGCTCTACCCAGAATTATAAAATCCTTGAGATCAGGGCCATATTTCTCATTAATCTTGGTTCCTACAACAGCATTTTTTTTGTAGTAGATCTTCAATACATAACAATTGAGCAAAATAGGAGGGAAATAAGTTATAAAGAAAAGCATCCCCTATTCAGGTGTCATAGAAAGGTCATCACAATAACCATGTTTAAATACTAGAAAGATAATTTTCAAAGTAATTCACCCACATTGATGTATAGTACTGACCTTTAAATCTTTTAAGTTAAAAAAAAATTATAATTAATTTTTTGATATATGTAAGTATTCTCTAAAGTAAATAACAGCTAATATCTAAGTCAGACCTAATTGCTACTTCATTCTTTTGAGCTTTGGGTTTTATTAAACAAATTAAATGCTATTAGTTCTTAATTTATTTTGCAATAATACAAAGCATGCATGTACAAAGGGAGAAAGGGGTAATTATGTAGTTTATTTCGGGTCATTTTAGATGGCGATACCCATAAGGCCCATTCAGTAATAACCTACTCATTAGGCTAATTTTCATTTTTTATCATATAAATTTGCGACATGAAATAACCAGTCATGGAGAAAAACGATCCTCCCAGGCTGTAATGTTACCAGTTGGCAGTGTTCACTTTTGCAGAGAGCACCTGATACTTACCAGTCTGGGTTTAAATCTGTACAGGGCAGATCTTGATCTCTAAACTTCTGCAGAAGCATGTGGGTGAGGTCCAAGTCGTCATTCCAACTGCTGCTGTTCATTTTGAGACAAACGAAACAAAGTGGGATTATTAGTGGCTCCCAGCAGAGAACGTAGTGCCGGCTGCTGACCTCCCATTGTGCTCTAGTCAGGCTGATCCATCTAATGATTCCTAGTAAGTGAGATAAAGCTGATTTTCCACTGTTTTTAATAAATTGGAAAATTTATTAAAAGCATAGTTTTGCCATCAGATATGTATTTTTATAGACTCACATTCACAGGACCTTATTTTCCTCAACATTTTCAGTTAATATTATAACACAACCATTTTTCACATATTTGCGTCATTTTTAAAAACAAATTTTAAAGGCTGCATAGGGCCATATTGTGTTAATATATTAAAATCTGCAAAACTATACTCTTAAAGTTGGAGCTCTAGTTTGGTCTGAATATTACATAGTCCTGAAATAAAACAATTTCTTACATTTCTATCATTTGGTTTCTCTATGTGAGATATATTGAACTACATTTTCTTAACAAGATGTTTTCAACACAGAATCCTATGTGTGCTTTAAGTACCCATTAAATTATATTTATTTTACTGGCACATGTCTCAGAAGTCTATTAGTAGTTCAGACAGCATTACTAAAAGCCAAAAACCAATACTGAATAATTTCCTTACTGAAGATAACACCATCAATAAAACACTATTCATGTCACTGTGGGGAGTTGTAGAAACAAACTCTGTATTAAATTTCATACCGCAGTTGTAAGAAAATCTTGAGAAAAATGTAGAGAAAAAGACATTTTAAGATTTTCTAAATTGGATAGAATGGGAATGAGCTCATTTAATTAGTTAAAATTCTAAATTAGTATTTAGAAAAAACATAGATTACTTTTCAGAACTTACATTATGTTATTTCTAAAATATTTTTTGAGTAAGCATGTTTGCAAACACTTTTCTCAAAAATAAAAAAAATGATGTATAAACAGCATTATAGATTATATAGATATACCTGATGACCTCAATTCTTTTTGGAAAGAATTACTATATAAATCAACAAATGTACATAAGTGATTCGTTTCAAAGAACTTAAAACATTTGCTACATTGAAGAAATGCAAGCACTAGAGGCTAGGAAGAATAACAAAGGGAGAGAGGTTGGCTAATAGGTACAACCATACAGTTAGAAAAAATAGGTTCTAGTGCTCAGTAGCACAGGAGGGTGACTGTGCTTAACAACAATTCATCCTATTTTCAAAACAGCTAGAAGATCTGAAATGTTCCAAAAGTAAGAAATCATAAATATTTAAGGTGATAAATACCTAAATACCCTGCTTTAGTTACTATATAGCCAATGTATGTATCAAAATATCACATGTACCCCATAAATACGTACAATTATTATGACCAACAAAAAAGCTCTAAAACAGAAAATGCAAAAAAAGAGAGAAGAAATGTAAACAACCACAGAGTAATCTAATCCTCAACCGCTGATTTCTCTAATTAATTTTTTGTTCACAGACATAAAACAACTGACTCCCAATTTTTTTCAGAATTGCTATTAACATTAAAATGTAGAAAGGCCTTAGTTGGAAATGTAGGGATTTCCAACCCTGTCCTGCACAAGTGTAAGCTCAGAATGAAAAGAAACTTCTTATCAGACTACTATTCAGTGTGACCCTACACATAGATGGGAACTTTACAAACTCCCAATTCCTCTAACTCCTTTAGTGAGCTCTCTAATATACCAATCTGACATTTTCTTTGCTCAAAATTTATCAATGACCTCTTATGACCTATGTGTCTTGAAATACTATTGGAATTTCTCTACAATCTTAGAGCCTGTTGTTCAACATTTCTTCCTGAACATAGCACCCAGCCCAGCCTAGCCAGCACAGCCCCTGCACAAAGTATCTAACTATAAGATGTTCCCATCTGCCTGTAGGGATTTCTCTGCTTGACTGTAAACTTTCTGAGGGTAGAATTTATGGCCTTGTAAGTGTTTGTAGAATGAGAATTAGAGTCAGGGGGCCTGAACTGGATTCTCAGTCTGCTTCCGCTAGGCTGTGCCAACTAAGGAGTTTACCCAACATCTATGAGTTCAGCATCTTCACAATGAGAATGTTGTCATCTTTTTATAATTTCATCCCACTAAGACTACTAGCAGTTCATAAATTACTCAATCTCAGGTGGGTCAAACTAAAGAATAGTTCACCCAGGGTGAGGGACCAAGAAGTACATCTTAAATTCATGGTTGGGGAGAGCATGAATTATGTACATTCACTCATGGTAAACATTTTTAAAATGCCTACTCAGTGCTGGACTTTGTCCCCATATAATGTATACATAATTAAGTCAAGCAAATAGTTTCAGTTATTTTGTTTACTATCTATTTTTTCCCCACTGGCCTGTAAAGGGATTATGGGTGAGTTGCATTGAGAAGGCACCTTCTATGCCATGACCAAGAGGAAGAATGCTCTTGGGGGATCCAACTGGACATGCAGAGTTGGTCCAGAATTGGGATGTTTCATGACCCGGATAAAGCCTGGTATGAGGACAGACCTTGCAGATGAGGGAAGGGCAGCCAGTAGATGAGGCAGCTAGCACTTTGTATGTTACTCTGCCAGAAAAAGGCTTCCAAGAGCCTACTGGTGAGTATACCACCTCATCCCCATCCCCACTCAGAAGCACAGATGATATATTAAGTCCATCCCAGGATTTACTAAGAATAGGAAGAACAGTAACTTTCATTGTATTTCTTCCAGATAATCACCCGATTGCTTTCCATTCATCCTCTCATTGAATTACTGAAATAAAGTGAAGCAAGCATAATTATCTCATGTGATAAAGATGCCACATACATAGAAGCAAGTTGTACATATATGGGGAGAAGAATGTAAATAATTGAAGATATTCTCTATGAATGAAAACATCACTGGATCATCAAGTGTAACTCTGTCACATCCCAGTGACCATTTTGTAAAGCCTGGTGGATGTTTTTGAGATAACAGAAAGCCAATGAGTATACACCAACAATCACTGTCAGTCTTCAATTTATTTTAATTTATATTATCCTTCTGCATATAACAGAAAAGCATGAGTTTTACAGAACACCAAGCGATTCTACTGTAGGCAAGTGGCCAAGAAATTGGTCAAATTTAGTGGTATTTGTAAGGAAGATGGTAGGAAATGTTGTGGGTTGAGTATTTCCCCTCCAAATCTCATGCCCACTCAGAACCTCAGAATGTGACCTTATTTGGAATGAGTTTCTCCAGATATAATTAGATGAGTTTATACAGGATTAGAGTGGGTACCAAATCCAATGTGACTGGTGTCCTTCTAAGAGGGAAATGTGGACACAGAGACACGCAGGACAAAGGCCACGTGAAGATGGGAGGCTGAGACTGAAGTGATGCTGCTGCCACAAGACAAGGCATGCCAGGGATCACCCGCAGCCACGGAAGCTGGAGAGGCACGAAAGGGTTCTCCCCCGGAGCCTTCAGAGAGGACACGGTCCTGCTGACACCTTGATTTCAGACTTCTGGCCTCCAGAACAGTGACAGAATATATTTCTGTTAAGTCATCCAGTTTGCGCTGCTTTGGTACAGCAGCCCTAGCAAACTAGGAGAGGCATCCAATTTCTGCTGGCATGCTAACAGGAGAAGGGGATGGTGACAGCGGGCACTGACTGGCCACATACGTACACTGGCCCTCTTGGGTTCTTAGACAACTGGTATAGCAACCAGGACCTGGGGTCCCACACTTGCTCCTTCTAGGACATTTTCTGGTTGGATAACTGGGAGAAAAGGAGAGAGAGTTTGGGGGTAGGAACAAACTCAGCAGGCAATGGGCCAGCATCAGGTCCATGTTCAGGGAGGACTCACAGGTTTTCCTAATACAGTGAACTTGGCGGCGAATTTAAGAGCATCTCCTCTAGTAAGGACTAAGAGCCCCATCCCAGAGGATGAGGTCTTGGAGTCTAAATATTTTTAATATGTAGAGAGCTATCTTTCCATGCTCCGTTTGTTTGTCTGCTACCTGTCCAAGTTAATTTCTGGAAGACATTTTTGGTACACTTCATTTTCACTGTTTCCATTTAACAAGGATTTAATGAAATTAATCATTTCTAGACATGGTGGCAGAAACTAAAGGTACAGAGAGAAAGAAGGCTTGATCTTTGCCCTCCAAGAAGTCTCCCTGTAGGAAGCAGGGCAAGAATTTCCAGCACTAAGTTAAACCACAGTGACATCCACAAAGCAATGACAGACATTCAGATGAGAGAGCAGCCACAGAGGATCCCTGGAAGAGGGGACATCCAAGCCAGGTTTTCAAAGCGTTCACATTTTGCTGGGAACATTAGAGTATATAGAGTGGGAGTGGCAGAGGACTCAGGAGAGGAAGGTAGCTTCCATTTCCTTAAACATTGAGAGATGCAGCAACATCCTGCATGATTGTCTTCCTCCGAAGTTCAGAGAATGAACTAAAGGGAGCAATAGAGGCACCAGGAGGACCTGTCGGGTGCGTTAAGATGTGCTGACATCATCCCTTGGGCAACGTGGAGGTGCTCGAGGTTTTGCAGCAGGTCTGTTAGCTCTCACCAGCCTCAGACGTGTGCAAGCGGGTGCAGCTGTGTTCACATTGCAACTCTCAGAGCTGTACTGCCCTCTCCTAGTTTCTCTGGGGCTGCTTTGTGCTGCTCACATCCACCATGAACAGGCACAGAGGCCCTGCCACCCTTCTCTCACAGTTCTCAGTGGGAAGGGAGAATTTCTGGAGCCCCCTCAAAATAGCAATCAGAGAGCAAGTTGATTCAGAATAAAACTGAGTCAGAAGCCTGGGTCATGAGCGGCTGGCCAGACCCAAAACCAGTACAGACATGCTCCATACTTCTCTTCCTCCCTCTCAGTCTGCGAAGGCAATGGGCTGGAAAGGTCTAGTCACAAAACAAGCATCTTCCTGCAGCTTTACAGCCCTGTGGATGTCATGCCTTTGCTCCCCACCTGGCCCCCAAGGCACGTGAGTTGGAGACCACTGGAGACTGAGTTGCCAAAGCCCCAGGTTTATTTGGGCCCAAAAAGCCCAAACCCCCTATGAACTGTGGGGGTGCTATGTGTTGCCTTCATTTGTAGAAGGATTCAGGTAGAAGAGAACTTCTCTGGTGCATTTCTTCTGGTTTGTGCTTTTATGAAAATTTGTATTCTGCAAGAAATTTTCAGTGAATTTAATGTAGATATATAGTTGCATTTTCTCAACTCTAAAATTTTAGAAACAAGGGGCTCTATTGAGAATTGTCAAAACACTTAAGACTTATACATGACATCCAAATCAACACAAAGCTAATGCATTAAAGATTTTTGAAAGCTATATGCAGGCCTGAATTCTGCACCTATCAACAGGGAGTTACCCTAAGGAG
This sequence comes from Saimiri boliviensis, assembly GCF_048565385.1. NCBI lineage: Eukaryota > Metazoa > Chordata > Mammalia > Primates > Cebidae > Saimiri > Saimiri boliviensis. The sequence continues at coordinate 109,133,356 of NC_133458.1, forward strand.
AAAGTAAGGGAGTATAATGGCAATCCTATATACCTTCCAAAGGAGAATGCTCACAGATGTTATAAAATGGGGCTGTCCCACATTTGGAGCAGCAAGGATGGGTGCTAGGTGACCACGGGCAGCCTGTGTGCACAGGGAGTCAGGAGGACTATGAGACGTGAAAATCTGGGCCTCTTTGTGAATCATTCCTGTGCCAAGATTTAGACCATGGTGCTTAGCTTTAATACAGGAGGAATGGCTACATCATTTATCACCCATATCAGGACACTTTTGAGAATGAAAAGAGGCAAGTTTAATATAAATGTAAGACAACACGGGTTGTCTTCAGAGAAACCAAGGTACACGCTCAGAGAGGATCCAGTACACAGAAGAAAAGTAATGAAGGTCAGTGGAAAGTTCCTAACAAGAGCAGTTATAGCAGCGATAAAATGATAAAATGATGATAGCTGTTCTTCTCCCCCACTAATTTTTGACTATCACTACAAACACTAGAGATAATAATAAAAAAGCAAGAAAGTGTTCCATCAATGTAGATGCTCTCTGGTAGCTTTTTACTTTTCCTCATAGCTAACTAAACTTTCATGCTACTAAAATAAAAACTGAGAAAATGTAAACTTGTCCTTTTCTCTCTTTAGATAGAAATTAACCATTACAAGTGGGGCACTTACAATCACTGATAAAACTGGTACTATAGCCAATGGCAGGCAGGACTCCTCTGCAAGGATGAGCAAATAAACCTCCGGATATGTGAGCTCCTCTGTTTCATAATTTAAGTAACATTATGAAAAATGAGAACAAACAACTCTCTTACTTTAAAATCGTAACTCTTAGAAATGCAAGAAAAAAATCTTAATTCTCAGACACAAAATAATTTTAAAGTACATTACTTCTATGAAAAATGAATACTGAGAGAGTAGGAAAAATGCTTTCAAATGAAAAATATAATCGCCAAATTAACAATGCAGTAGAGAAAATGAACGGCTATTTGGAGTCAACTGAAAATGGTATCAGTGAAATAAACACCATATAGAGAAATTCTCAACAGTCTCAGAAGACAAAGGCAAGAGGTAAAGTTGAGAGAGGAGAGGACGGTGAAGGAAGAGTCAGTTAGAAGCAAAACATGATGGGGAAATGCACTTATAATACAGATAATGCTTAATATATTCAATATGTAAAGTAAAATTTTAAATAACAAAAAAAACTTTGAAAATATTTAACTTTAATAGTAATCAAAAGCTACCTAATAAAGCAATAAAATATCAGGTATGAACTAGCAAAACTATTAGAGTTTACAGAAATAAGCTTCCTTTCTCCCACAATAGTAGGGGTTTTGGACTGTTCTAATCATACATATAACTACCACCTACAACAGTACCTAGTATATAGTAAGTGCGCAGTAAATATTTGTTGAACAAAGGAATCAATGACTTTATAAGACTGTAAATTGGCACACATTTATAAGGGTAATTTGGCAATATCTACCATAAAAATACTGATGCCTTTGCCCTCCAAAATTCTAATAGAAATGTATGATAGTAAGAATAAGTAGTCACATAAATCTAACTAAACAAAGATTCTTATATAGTATTGCCTATAGTAGAAAAAGTAAATAAGCCTTTATGTGCCCCCAAAAGAGATTGTCTAAATAAATTAATGTGCCTCCAATAAATTAATGTGGCTCTACTATAGAGCCATATAGTAGCCAGGCTCCTGTAGTTTTCATAGATAAAATGGTCATACTGATTTATAAAAAGAGATACAAAGATATTATGGCATGTAAAAGCATTACAGGGAGTATTATAGAATGATCTCATTGTGATAAAAAATAAAAATGTATGTAGATACAAGTGTTATGTATATTATGCAAGAGATTATACGAATAGGTTTACAGTAGGTAACTCTGGTAAAATTACATGTGATTGTTTTTTATTTTATTCTTTGGCTAGCCTGTGCTTTGTATTATTTTCTTCAAGAAATATATTTTATAATCAAAATATGTGACAGCCCTTTTACCGTTGAGGGTGTGACAGAAATCTGAATATTTAGAGAGAATAAAGGCATTAGCAGACATTCTCGCATATTGGTATGTTCATTTTAAGCACTTCATAAAAGAAGAATGAGAGCAGAGTGAAAAAAGACATGGCCCCAGAAGTTAGGAAAGCCAGCTGAGGGGATTCCAGGGACATGGATGCAAGTCGGCAAACGGTGACCGCAGGACTCTCCCTGTTGGTTCAGACCCGATGCCTCATGACATCCAGAGGAGGGGAAACATCATCAACCAAAGGAGAAGGGAGCAAACTGAAGAGTTTACCATAGATTTTTCCTTTGTCCATGTGTTTGTTTAAATCTAATTCCAAATTACACATCACTGTAAAAGTCACACAAATATTAGTAGGTGCTTACAGACTAGCTGGTGAAGCTGCTTATTTTGGTAAGCATACATATTTGACAGAAGCGGGACCAATACGGTCCTGTTAGTTGTCTTCATGATGAAAAGCCTAGGCAGTACACTTGTGCAGCTGTCAACCAGTATCCCTGAGTCCCAGTCATTTGTCTCCCCACCCTAAATGTGAAAAATTATATCCACCTTGAAGACGACTCTGCATATTCAATGTAGTGATGTCTGTGATCACAGCTATGGCCGTGCCAGGCAGGGGCCGGGCCTCCCTGGCTGCACAGATTCTCCTGAATCTAGGGAGGAACCCACTAAACAGAAGCAAAGGAACTTAGGAGATGGGTTCCTATTGTAGGTTCCCAACCCTTGCGTATGAATCTACAATCCAGAAAGCTCTGAGTTGCATAAATTCATGTGGTGGGAAAACACCCAGCCTCTTCTGAACGCACAGGCAACAGACGCTGCCCAACCCTGGCCTGTGGAGGCTAAGGGCTTTCATCCCGTCCTTGCTGTCATCCATTTCTCTGCAAACAGGTGTGTGCAACTGTGTGGCTGCTGTCCCAGAAACAACTGTGGAGGGTTTTGTTAAATATACCACATATATCTAATATGTTCTGGAATCCTACAAATCCTGAGCTTATCGGGCCCTCCTGTGGGACAGGGCGTGCCAGCCCTCTGCAGGTCAGCGGGTGGCTGCATGGGCCCTTTCGCGCAGGGACTTGGCACCATGAGGAGGGGTCAGCGGCTCAGAATTCAGAGGCCAGAGAGTCTCATTAGCCTTAAGCGCCTGTCCTGAGACAGCCTCAGGGGAGCAAGAGCTTCTCCAAGGATCTCCTCGTGAAATAATGAGAAGCTCTTGGAAACAATGAAAACATTTATATTTCAAGTTTTTATCTAGAATTCTCAAAAGCATCAAAGCTATTGCAATTCATAATCTGCCTTGACATAATTTTGAAGTCAAAGGAACAAAAACAACTTACCTGAAAAAGTAGACCTCGTCCCACTGGTAGTGGCCAGGTGTGAGTCTGAGGGGAGGGTAGTCCGTGGCCAGGGGCCTCACCATGAATAAGCCCATGGCCAAGGCCACGAAGAAGACCGGCAGCAGCAGGTCGGCGAGGGTGCTCTTCCCGGCTCGCAGCGTGCGGCGGAGCCTCCGGGCCAGGAGCGCGGCCACCTGTGCGCGGAGCAGCGGGAGGCCGCGCACAGGTGCGGGCCGGGCTAGGGAGCCACCTGCAGCACAGGGGGGAGGAAGGGCGGCTGGGTCAGCTCCGCGGAGGTGACTGCGCTTCGCTTCATTTGCCCTCTCAGTGACCCTGAGGCAACTCGCAGCCATGGTAAAGTCACGCAGGCCCATCCGTATTGGGGCTCCCTTGATGGCCCCCCTTTATACACCTAAAGTACAGAAGCTGGGCTTTGGGCGGGAAGGCTGCAATGCAAGAGGAAGCCTTGTGGCAATGCGTGGCAGGAGTGGGGCGTGTGGGCTCCGCTGTGCTTAGACCAGAGGACACACCTGGGCTGCCCCTCTGCTTCCTCCTCCCCTCTCCCACGTCTTTTTCCTCTCTGTACTTAACCCCAGTTTGCTCCTGAGGAAACCCCAGTTTATGTGCAGGTCGGGATTCTTTCAGGGAATAACCCCACGGCCTGCTTTTCCTCAGTTCCACCGTCCCAGCCACCCTGCACCTTCCACTTCCATGCATGGCATAGGCGAGCCCGTCCCCTGTGCCCCGGGGCCTCACTGCTCCCGCTCCCCTGCTCTGTGGGACGCAGTGGATCTGAAAACATCCTCAGCGATCAGAGCGGTCCACAGACACAATTCAAAAGGAAAGCGTGAGCTGTGCATCATTGATCCACTGATCACCCGGCCATGCCCCCTCAAAAGTGATCCCTTGAGGCCTCCACAAAAGCATCTCAGTGAACCTCCTAGAGTTGAGGTTGCAGCGTTCCAAACAAGCGGTGGAGAGCAGCCTTCCTGTCCACTGAGAGGATGAGAAGCTGGGAGCAGAGACAGACGCAGCCTCAGGGCTGCATTCCTAAACCACCTCCAAAGCAAGACTCAGCTGGATCAATCAGCTGTCCTGATAGTTTTTCCCGATCATTGCTTCTAAAGTACTCCAGAAAATCCAATAGGAAGCATTTCACAAGAAAGGAGGTCCTATAAGGAACAGATGTACTAAACGAATTGTACTGCTCAGATACCGAACTGAAACACAGTTAACAGCAGCAAACAAATTTGAAGACCCAAAAGAGAACATTTTTAAAGAAACCATAGCATTTGAAAAAGAAATAATTTGTCATAGCATTGAGGAGAGTTGTAGAGGCATTGTGGGAATAAAAATGCGTATCTGAGAAAACACCTTCATTTGGGATATTTACTGAATGCCCAGAGTGTGCAGGCACTGGGCTATTTGGTTTCTGTCCCCAACATAGGGATTGAGATAAAAATGTAAAGAAATAACCCAGCACAGGGTAACAAAGCCTCAGGCTGGAAAGTCAGTATGAAGGAATGAGTCCTTGGGATGTTAAGGAAAAAGTTAGAAAACAGGCCCAGCGGCCTGGATGTTCAGGCAGAATCCTTGAGATCCCGGGAGTTTACAGGCAGACAAGAAAATGTGGAAGTCTAAAGATCAAAATAGGAAATATAAATAGGCCTGGTATACTCTGTGAATAGCAAGAGAGCAGAATGTGGCACATACGTGTAGCAAGTGGCAGGAGATGAGAGTTAAAGGTGGTCAGAAACCAAGACAAGAAAGACTTGCACGCCGATTTTTAAGGATTTCAGGGTTTGTGCTGGACATCGAAGACTTCCAAACCCAGGAGTCACTTGGGCTGAGTTACATGTTAGACTTTCAAATTATAAGGCAAATATTAGTATTTAAGTTCAACAGCAAAGCTCTAATGAGAATGAGGCATTATGTGGTTGAAGCAGTGGTTTCTAAAGCAGGCTGCCTATCAGATTCTCCTGGGAAGATTTTAAATGCTGGCTGCCAGGCCCTATCTCAGAAGAAAAATCCCAATCCCTAAGGATTCAGAGTTAAAAATGTGTTTTTTATAAATTCCCAGAAGATTGAAATTCTTCGATCTTCCATGATTCGGTGGTCTATGGAACTACTAATTTAATGTATTTATCAATGGCAATCCATATCTAACTCTCATAAAACAGTTATTAAATCAGCATATAGAGAGATTATACCACCAGGAAAAATGTATGTTATTAAATTTGAACCTTTCATATATATATACACACATATACATATACCCTTCTTGATAATTTTATGAGGTTATAATGCTGGATAACACCAATTCTATTAAGTCTGCATACTCATTAAGATAAGTATTTGAATTCTCTAACTCAAGCTAAAATAATTGGGATGTTTTGGGGGCCCATCTCTGGATTTCTAAAAGTAATTATGGGGATAATTACTTGACAACTTCACTGACCTTTGACTGAGGAGCACGTTCTCTGACAATGTAAAATGTCATACTTTGTTCAGGCTTAAAAGGAATTGAATATCCACAGTTTACCAGATGTCACAACCTACAAATTAGCCTTTACATAGCAGCTTTTGATATTTACATGTGGCCACCCATCCTTAGCCGCCTGCCAAACTGTGCACCTTCTCATATTTGTGTACAGGAGAGCTGTAAATACCTGTTTATTTGACAGAAGAGATTTTTGTTAAGTGATACAAGACTGACATGACTAAACATGTATTGGATATCTACTTAGCAATTTGCTCTGGTAAGAGAAAAGGTATGGAGCAGACTCAGAGAGCAGTGATTTACATACACATTGGCCTGGTTCATTGAGAATGATCATCACAGCCACTGTGGGGTGGGGAATATTCAACTTTTTAATCCTGGATTTGAATCTAATCTCAGCCACTAACATATTGTGTGACTTCTGGAACATTATTTAACCTCTCTGAATGTCATATCCTCACTTGTAAAGTGGAGATTTGTAATATTTTCTCTCTACATAATGAGAATTATTATTAGAACAATTATTAAATTGCCAGAACAGGCGTAATGTTGACCTGCAGTCATAGTAAATGTTCATCAGACAGCCTCAATAAGTCTGTGGGGAAAGATGTTTCTCATATTAAGAAGAATAAATTTTCTCCACCTTCCCATATATGTTAATTGGACATAAATGAGAAAAATAAAGGGCTAATATAGTTTATGGTTATGAATCAACCACCAATCAAATATTCATGGCTTAACTCATGAAAGTATTCACATGAATAATTTAACAGACAAAATTAAAATGCTGGGCCAAATTGTTATGAATTGCCTTCTTTGACTTATGAGTGCAATTATATTCAAGGACTCTAGTTTCATCCATAATCATGCATTCCCATTTGCCCTGACCATCAAAATGTCTAGAAAGAATGTCCAAAGATTTTTTTTTTTTTTTGGTCAGTTGGCTTCAATTTTTCAAACATTAACACCTATAAGAAACAGCTTAAATATCAAAGTCTCAGCAAGAATCCAAGAATATAATCTCCACATTACCCAGTTCATCCAAGTGTTCTTGAAGATTTTAAAATAAAGCTTTACAAACATAATGCTTTCAAATCAATAAAATTAAGATGAATACTCCAAAAGAAAATGGGCACACAGCATTCATGAATATACAGTTAATAAAAGATCTACTAAGCAGCCAATATGTAAATATGATAACCTAAGGCAATAATTTAGTATTTAAACTCATCAGTATGTAAAGACTAAGGCAATGTTAACATCTAATGTTACTGAAGGTTAAGGAAATGGATCTTCTTATACACTGCTGGTGGGAGAACAGATCAGTGTAGTCTTTCTATAGGAGACAAATACAGGTCGCCTTTGATCTGCTTAATCCCAATACAAGAGTTTTATTACAAAAATAAAATGTCATCAAATACATGAAGCCAGGTGATTTGTTACAACTTGCTGGGCACAGTGGTTCACACCTATAATCCCAACATTTTGGGAGGCCCAAGCAGGTGGATCACCTCAGGTCAGGAGTTCAAGACCAGCCTGACCAACATAGCGAAACTCCAACTCTATTAAAAACACAAAAATTAGCCAGGCATGATAGCGCATGCCTGTAATCCCAGCTACTTGGGAGGCTGAGGCAGGAGAATCACTTGAACCCAGGAGGCGGAGGTTGCACTGAGCCAAGATTGCACAACTGCACTCCAGCTTGGGTGACAGTCCATCTCCAAAAAAAAAGAAAAGAAAAGAAAAGAAAAGAAAAGAATAATAATAGCAAGAGGCGAGAAACAACTTAAATATTTAACATGCAGGTATTGACTGAACAAATTACAATACAATGATGTAGTAAAATATGTTAATCTGCTTAAGGTAATAGTATAGATAAATACTCATAGAGAATATTTCATTTTGTAAATGAATAAAGCAATTTAAGATTAAATTACATAATCTTTTGAAAAATGAGCATGAAAGGTTACTCAGTAAAATGAGTGGGAGAGGGAATATGACCCAAGTATTAATAGCATGTATTAACCAAAAAATGAGAGAGGGTTAAACATCACATACAAAATTATGAGAAAATATTCATCATATATCAGATGAAAAGTGTTGCAAAGTAATACATGTAGAATGAACATAATTTGCTAAAATTACTAATATTAAACTATAAAAATTAATATTTGGATATTATGCTTTCAGTGAAAAGTTGCATTTTATCCAATAATTCATATACCCTATATACCATTTGATAAAATGGAGGGTTTTAATTTGAAAAGTGAAAGGGTACAAGCATTTTTTAACCTACTTAAACATTTATATTCTTGTGGTGAGGTTATGACTCCTTTAATCTTCTTCACAATTTTGGTTTTTTTTCAGCGCTGAACACTTAATCATCTTGTAAACGATAAATTACTTTGTAAAGACCGTAGACTTAGGAAATAAAGCGTGGCATTACGAGATAGAAACAGTATAATTCTCTCTTCAATGAGTTACAGAATTCTAGTGCTGAAATGGATCTTTGAGCTAATGTAGATCAAAAGGTTCATTTATTTATAAGTAAATCCAGTTTGGGAGAGCTTGTGAAATGAGTTAAATTTGGGGAATTAAATTCTGTGAGTATTTACTAGTACAACTGCTATGCTAGTACTTGGTAACCTATTTGAATAAGGTTTTGAGACATTCTTTGTCTTGTAATGGAGTCAAACAGGTAAACAAAATGCATCAGTGAAACCTGAACAACACAGTGAAATAAACCTAATGTCAGATCAGAAGAAGCTTCTTCAAGGAGTTGGCCAATGCCAGCGATTCAAACATAAAAAGATGTTTGTGACAGGTCGGGAGGGTAACCAGAATGTGAAGAAATAAAAGGAATCTCATGCAAATACATGGATTATGGAACAGGAATATGCTAAGCTGGTTAAGGAAAGGGTATGAGGGCTATTTTCTGCTGACCCTAGTCATAATGCTGTATTTCAGAATCACTGGCAGACATGAAAAGGCATAATCATTACACCTATCACACCAACTCAGAGAAATAGAATCAGATGAGCTGCACAGAAACCCTAGCAGTGCTACAGGTTTCCTTGGGAAATACACTTTTTTTTTTTTTTTGAGACGGAGTTTCGCTCTTGTTACCCAGGCTGGAGTGCAATGGCGCGATCTCGGCTCACCGCAACCTCCGCCTCCCGGGTTCAGGCAATTCTCCTGCCTCAGCCTCCTGAGTGGCTGGGATTACAGGCACGTACCACCATGCCCGGCTAATTTTTTGTATTTTTAGTAGAGACGGGGTTTCACCATGTTGACCAGGATGGTCTCGATCTCTCGACCTCATGATCCACCCGTCTCAGCCTCCCAAAGTGCTGGGATTACAGGCTTGAGCCACCGCGCCCGGCCACGGGAAATATACTTTTAATTCAATAGGCAGACACCAATAAGATGGGTACTAACTTTGTAAACGTCTCACAGGGAAAGTCACACACTCTAGCATTAGGATGCCTGAATTCTAGCCCTGGATAACCCTGAATACACTGAACACACTTTGGACAGGTAATTTTCTTCCCTGTTAGATAGGATAGTCTTCAATCTTTGATCTGGTATAAATATAAATTGTGTGTGTGTGTGTGTGTGTGTGTTTACCATTGTATGAAATTTATTCAAATCATTACTAAATTGTCTTATTCAAAGCATTTTTGTTTCCCCAACTCTAGAGGGCCAATAAAACCAGACATCTTTTTAAGGAAGAAGAGAAAGGGGAAGAAGAGAAGAGAGAAGGAGAAGGAAGGAAGGAGAGAAGAAATGGGAGAGAGAATAGAAATAACTCAAAAGGAAAAGAAAAAATAAAACATTGTTTTTGTGGCATGTGGGTGCTTATTAACACAACATAAAACCTCAAAAACAAATATTTTTTAAATACAGTAATACAGAGATATATGAATTTTAAAATAATACTAGGGGCCAGGCACGGTGGCTCACGCCTGTAACCCCAGCATATTGGGAGGCCAAGGCAGGTGGATCACCGGAGGTCAGGAATTCAAGACCAGCCTGGCCAACATGACAAAATCCCATCTCTACTAAAAATACAAAAATTAGCTGGGCATGGTGGTGGGTGCCTGTAATCCCAGCTACTCAGGAGGCTGACTGAGGCAGGAGAATTGCCTGAACCTGGAAGACAGAGGTTGCAGTGAGCTGAGATCATGCCACTGCACTCCAGCCTGGGCAACAGAGCAAGACTTTGTCTCAAAACAAACAAACAAACAAACAAAAAAACCCACTAGGTTAGTTAAACATATTCTTAAAAAGTAAAATCAATATTATGCTTAATTATTTAAATAAGTGGAGGCTATGTTTATCTAAACAGTTTTATTGATAATCTCATAATTATATCTTATCAATTTATGTGATACTTTATCTGTTTATTTTTTATAAAAACCATACTGCTTTTTCAAACGTGATTTTTCTTAAAAACAGAAAAAGATAGGTAAAAGAAATACAAACACTACATGTCATACCATTAAAATTTTCAATTGCTATGTGGCTAATTCATCATTGATGTGGTTCTTTGCAATGCCCTATGATTGTAATAGCCAAAATGTCAAAAGATCAAATTAGTATTTCACTTGTGAATAAGGTGATCCCTTAAATCCGCTACATTTTTGGAATAAAGGTTGCTGAAACCCTTTTGATTAAGGGTACTGAAAAGACAGTGAATTGACATTCAGGGAATCAGGGATATTGAATTGGTAGTACAATATTGATAAAAACCCAGCAGTATCACTAAAGTGCTTATACTACCTGGGCAAGGCACCTAAACTCTAAATATCCACCAAAGACGGGTCTTCCTGCAGTCTCTCAACAGCTTCGTACTTGAGTTTGCAAACCTGAGCTTCCTTTGCAGTTGTCACTGATGGTTAGGGAAAGATAGATACTGTTGCTACACTCTAATCATGATCTCGGCTTTTATCCTGCTCTCTGATTTCTATTTCAGTTACATTTGGGAGGCAAGGGAATACGGGGACTGGCGTGTGGACTCTGTTGTCAGGCATGTTGGAAGATGCCCGTCGGAAGACTGGCTCAGACAGCTTCTTTTGGAAGAGTTATTGAGATAATGCAAGCAGGAGCCCTTACGGTGGCATCTGGCACAAGTGAGGGCCAATAAACATAGCTAAAAAGAAGAAAATTTTCCCTACGACCAAATCTTCTCTTCAACCTGAGCCCAATGTTCATCTCCCTCTCTGTTCCTATCACCTTCCACTTACCTGCCTTCTTCATATGCGCTGAGGTCCTTGAAGCCAGGAGTGAAGCTTAATTTAAATTCATCTCAGTATCTTCAGCTTTAACCTCACTCCCTAGCCCAAATGAGATGCTCAGTGAGGTCTGACGGGTGATTGAATGGATGGATACTGACCAAATATTGCATTCAGCATCCATACCTATTTATTGCCTTCCTGAGGTGAGGTTTCTCTCTCTCCTAGGTGCATTCTTCCCCTCCTCAGAAAACCTAATACCACCTATGTAGTTCCTTTCACCTCTTGATTTCACTCTCAACTTTGACATCCGTGCCTAGTGGGCCTCATTCTGGAGCAGTTTTTAACTCACTAAGAGTGGCTTCATTGCAGCATGACTTTAAGAGAATAAACAACAAAGTTAAAGTAGCTGACAAAGAAAAGTCATGATTTTGTACCATTGTCAGAATAGAGATAGCTGCAGCTGCTCACAGTATTCCCAGGCATCTCTATCCACTAGGGAGAAAGAAAGGAGATTACGGGAGTCGGGAAGAAGATAGAATTGAAAGATCCAGTTCAAGATGCCCTACCAAACTCTCCTAGGCTCCAGTGAGGAGACGCGTGTTGAAATGGAATTGGAGACACACTCAAGGACCTATTTGTCCTTAGCTTCCTGGAAGTAGATATGTTAGTGAAAGTTGCCCAGAGCTAGTCCTGTCTGAATTATCCAGTTTTAAAGCAGTGGCTGCATTTAAGATAAGTGAAGCTTATCTTTTGTTAAATATTTCACAGGAATATGATATTCCAGTACAGGAGATGAGGTCTGGAACTATGTATTATTAACCTCAGGGACTTTATTTAGTAGCTCTGATCTGCATGGCTGCAAGAATTACAGCTTCACATACTTTCTTCACTTTTCACTGCCCCTGACAGAAGGTGCTGCTTTCTGGCACCTGCCACCAACGTTTATTCTGCCCAAGTCTATTTGAATTCCATTTCGTTTTGGCAGACTCTTTTCTGCAAAGCACCCTGCCATTAGCTCTCTGCTGCTTTCAGCTGATGTGGAAAACAAACCATCTTTGGCCTGTACAATTGGCACAGTCATGTCCCTTCCCACCTTGCTTGCAGGGAGGGTGGTTTTTGAGATTTGAGGAAATTTGGACAAGGAAGAAAAGACAGCTCTCTAGGGTTAGCACCATGGTTAAGCCTAGGAGACAAACAAGGAATTTGGAACAGCTCCCTGAAGAGGCAGAGAGTTATAGCAGGCCTTCACAGGATGAGCTGTGCAAATAGGATTGTCTTAAAAAGCAAAGGAGAGGTTGCAGACACTTCAAATTAATCGCTGCCAAAATTGCTTTCCATCATCAGAAGCAGCAGTCATTAGGAATGAAATACAGAGGATTAAATTGTGGGAGGAAAAGGAACAGAATTTTATGAAAAGTGGTATTGGCAAATCACAGAGCTAAAAACTCAAATGCAATCTCAGGTCTCACATCAGGGAATAAGGTTTCTTCAAAAAAAAATGGGCATGACAAAGCCTTATATAAAGAAAACAATCATGTTTCCCCAAATCACTCAGTATTAGATAGATTTGTAATCTTTCACATAAACTTTGGGCTTAAAGAGACTCTACTGGGATGTTTCTCATAGTAGTGACCATAGACCATCTAAATCAAGGAACTTGGGGTGATCTTTAATGTAAATGCCTAAGTCTTTAGAATCCAAATTTGTGAAAGTTAGGCCTAAGAATATGCCATCTTAATAAGTACCCAGGTGGTTTTTAAACCTTCTTTAAAAAGGCTCCTTCTCTTAAAACTACATCCTGAACATAGTAACCAAGGCAGTGGCACATCAGCATGGGCAACACTGTGGGAGTGTTCATTCCGCAGGTGGGGCAGGACCCCCAAAAGCCAGATATGTGCAGTGGCACAAGGATTCCAGAAGCCCTAGAGGTGAACCCAGGTAAGGCCAAATGGTCACCACTTGTCTTGAAATGCAAGTCTCCCTTCTCAGTCAGCTGGTCTGTTAGTCAGGCAAGCAACCCTTATTCCAGGTTTATTATGATAGAAACCGCATTCCCTGCCAGAAATATAGCCACACATGAGATAACTCCACTGGATTTACATTCTTTCATTGAGCAAAGATGTTAAACACATACAATTAGCTATTTAATACAATCTGCCACGGGTGCTGTGAAGCATAAGAGAGGAGCATGAGCATTTATCAGAGGGGATCTAACTCAGTCTGGCAAGTTGAAGAAGATTCTGCAGAAGGGTCAGATAAATCACATACTGAAGAATGAGCAAAGATTAGCTCAGAGAAGGGGGAAAGAGGAGGCAGTATTCCAGGCAGGGAGAAGAGCTGTTGTGAAGGTTCTCGGGGCAAGAAGGAGCTTGATCTGTTTAAGAAGCTAAAAGGAGTCCAACTGGGATAGACAAGGTGCAGGAAGGATCCAGACCTTGTATCATCTTAGGAGTCCATGAGCAGAATTTGAGTACCAGAATATGAAAAACCATTACATATTTGGGAGTGAGAATAATGTGATCAAATACTTATTCTTAAGACTTGGTCAGGCCAGGCACAGTGGCTCACACCTGTAGTTCCAGCACTTTGGGAGGCCAAAGTGGATGGATCGCTTGAGGTCAGGAGTTCAAGACCAGCCTGGCCAACATGGTAAAAAGCCATCTCTACTAAAAATACAAAATACACCACACTGGGTGTGGTGGTTCGCACCTATAATCCCAGCTACTTGGGAGGCCAACGCAGGAGAATCGCTTGAACCCAGGAGGCGAAGGTTGCAATGAGCCGAGATCACGCCATTGCATTTCACCCTGGTCAACAAGAGCAAAACTCCATCTCAAAACACACACACACACACACACACACACACACAGAAAAGACTTGGCTGCAGTGTATAGCATAGCATACCCTGCTGGAATCTAGGGATGGCTACAGATGGAGGGCGAGAGGAAAAGGCTCATGAATAACTCTGACATTCTTGTTTGTGAACTAGGTAGAGAATGACAGTATTCTCTAAGACCAAGAATGATGAGCCAGAGAAAAGTTTTCTGGGTGAAAATCATGAATTGGGCTTAAACGTGTTGAGATGGAGGCACCTGGGAGGCATTAGAATGAAGTCACTCATCAGGCAGTTAGAGCCAAGAACTAAGAGCGGTGAGCTGAGCTGACATGAGCAGCCACAACATGGGAATGATGACACTCAGTCAGGGCCAAAATGACCCCTGGGAAGAATCAAGAGGGAAGGGAGCTCAGGGACTGACTGAGCATGGTAGAACACTAACAGGCAAAGGTCAGGATGAAGGTGAGGTGAGGATGATCAAAGGAAAGTAAGTGATGTGTTACAGGGTCCCCAAGAAAGGTTTGCCCAATAAAAGGAAGTTGGATATAGCGTAGAGATCAAGGATAATGCCTTTTGAAACGTGTGATGTGCTGGTCACCAGCGAAATTAAAACAGGCCTTTTTAGCGGGATGGTGAGAGACCAGCACATATCTGAGTTGACCAAGGCTCACCTGAGAGACAACATATGTCACGGCATGTCTCGAGAACTCTTGAGATGGAAGTTTAGCTGTAAAGGGGAGAGAGCTAGGGAGGTATCTGGAAGGGAATGGTTTGAAGGAAAGCTTTTGTCTCTTATGGTGCTTTGTCTTTAGCAAAAGAAGAGCCACGAACATGAGAAAGATCAGGGTATGGGAAGGTGTTGACAACAGAGGGCAAAGAATTCTTCCTTCAAAGGCAGGAAAGGATTCATCTTGGCAGAGAAGTCAGCCTCATCTGGGAAGAGGGCCCTCCTCTCTCCTGTAACAGGAAGAAAAGATGATGCAGGTGGGAAAGGATGGGAGGTGGATGTAGGGATTTATTCACTCTTATTTTCTCTCTGAGGCAGGAACCCCCTCCTCCAATGGGAATGGGAAAAGGAGGAGCCAGAGGCATGAGGAGAGGGGGCATTAGAAATCGACTTGGCACAAGATGAGAGAGTTGGCCAGGGAATCAGGGTTAGATTTCTGGGCAGTGTTGAGGTCTGTGACTGAGAATCTACGATAGAGCCTGCAAACTCTAAATGATAAAAATGCTAAACCTCCTGGGAAAAAATGAAAACCGTGCGATGAGTAACAACAAATCAGCATGGTGAAACCTTTAAGAGAAGCACATACTAAATGTTGGAGGAACATGTAGGACAGAGTAAATAACTGCTCAGAAGAGCTGGGAGGCTTCCACGGGAGGGACTGCGTAACCAGAGGCTGTGTGAGGGCTGTGCCATGGCCAGTGCCTGTGGGAATCAGCTCTTACTCTGGATCAAGTCAAGTGGCATGAATACACAGAGTGCCCCTCCCTACCACTAAGTGGCCGGGCTGAGGAATCAGCCAGCCAAACTCTCACATTGCCCATGAGTAAGCTCAGCAAGGAAATGGCTCCCCCAGTTCTATTAGTCAGCTCAGGCTGCCAAACAAACTACCACAGTGGCTGAAACAACAGGCAATCATTATCTCACAGTTGTCAACATCAAGAGCAAGGTGTGGGCAGGGCTGGTTTCTTCTGAGGGCCCTCTCCTTGGTTTGCAGACAGCGGTCTTCTGCCTTGCATGGTCTTTTCTCTACCTGTGTGCATCCCTGGTGTCTCTTTTTATGTGCAAATTTCCTCTTCTTATGGAAGAGGACATCTTCAAATGGACATCCACCCATTTGATGTCACTTAGTCTTCATTACCTTTCTTAAAGCCCTAACTATAGTCACATGCTGAGGTAATGAGGGTTAAGACAAACAGAGAGCACGGTTCAGTCCGTAACACCAGTTCACAGCTAGAAAGCCACTGAAAGAGAGAATAGCCCATAAGTTATGATTGCAAACAGAACTCTCCTTTTCCATCACACCAAAGCAGTATCTCCACATGTGATGCATGGACTAGCAGCATCTCCTGAGCTCTCGTTAGAAATGCAAGTTCTCAGGCCCCATCCTCAACTTCCTAAGTCAGAAGATTTGGGGGTGAAGCCCAGTAATCTGTGTTGTAACATACTCTCCACGTCATCATTAAGTTGTGAAATCACTAAATTTCTCAGGAAGCCAACTAGGTAATTCAGCGATTTATGTGTATTCTTTATATCATACTAAGCACTAGATTATTGGGCCTTGGAAAAGTCCTTTCAAAAATTAAAAATTATTTAAAAAGGACCCAAAGGGACTGCAATGGCAGATATATAGCCATAAGAAAGAGGATATATAGAGGCATTGTGCCTGCATGGGAGTTACATGCTGAACGTGCTGAGGGTTTGGGCAAATCAGATAACACCTCTAAATCTCAGTTTCGAGGTTTAGAAAATAACTGTGAGATTATGAATGTCTGTTGTTTAAGCCACTAAGTCTGTTGTGGTAGTTTGTCTGGCAGCCTGAGCTGCCAATACAGCTACAACTTGGGGAAGTCATAATACAACTGGGGAAGTCATTTCCTCGCAGAGCTAACACGGGGGCAAGGCGAGTTTGGCTGGTTGATTCCTCAGCTCAGCAGCTCAGTGCTGGGATGGGACACTGTGTGTTCATGCCACTTGTCTTCATCTAGAGTAAAAGCTGGCCCCCACGGTCACTTGCCATGGCACAGCACTCACACAGCCTCTGTTTACCCAGTCCCTCCTCTGGAAGCCTCTCAGCTCTTCTGAGCAATTATTTACTCTGTTCTACATGTTCCTCCAACAGTTACTGTACACTTCTCTTGTAGGTTTCACCATGCCGATTTGTTGTTGCTCATAGCATGGTTTTCATTTTTTCTCAGTAAGTTTAGCATTTTTATCATTAGGATTTGCAGGCTCTATAGTAGATTCTCAGGAACAGAACTCTCAACACTGCCCAGAAATCCAAATAACATCTCTATACCATCCAAATAATAAAGATAGGAAAGTCTGTTTGCAAACTGGCTGTAATGATTAAGTGAGAAAATCCAGATCGTTTCAAGTGCCTATCATGGTGTCTGATCCGCTTCAGGCAGCTAATAAATAGTTTCTGTCTCCATGAAGTGATGACTTCCACACTCTGCAGTGCAGACACAAGGACAAAAGTGCAGTTACAAGCATCAGTCTTCGTAACTCATTTCTGCGGAGCTACTAGGGTCCCTATGATTAAAAAGTATGTATTTTATATTTTATTTTGCCTTCATCAATCCTTCAGAGAAGCAAGGAGTGAGCTATTTCAGAGCTAGCCCTTGAAAGACTGTTTCTGAAGACATATGGCGTCAGTAGAAAGAAGGGGTGCCCACAGGCAGGTGCAGCCCAGGAGTAGGAATCATAACAAAAGAATAATCTTCGAGGGCACTAGCAGGAGGAGAAAGGCCTTTGTAAATGGTTATTTTAGAAATGAAATTTCTCTAGTGTAGATCACATACACACACCACAAGAAAAGCAACTAAATCCCTTAATTTAGAAGACATTAATGCACACTGCGTTCAGTATCCTGAGCTAATGTTGTGATTAAGTTATACCTACTAAGTAACATAAACTGGGCTTAGGTTGAGGCAGGATGTGTTTTATGGAAGGAATTTGTAGAATATAATAAAATTGGCAAATGTAGGCAATCTCATACCAAATTTGTTTTAATGCATCCTGGACTTACTTGTTATTTGGTGATGAAATACTTAAATTGATTCTTAAATAATATACATTCCAGTTCCCAGATTTGTAATTTGAATGATAAATAAAATTACATTTTTATGTCATATTTTATAATGGTAATAAAAACATAATTTTTCTTTCTTCATGGTTTTTTTCTTAAATTCAAGACACCACTCTTTTCCATATAGCATTAGCTTTTATTGCACATGTTTTACTTCCAAATTATTTACATGGGTTTTTTTATAATGTTCTCCAAATTCAGAACATAAAATTATCATTTTTAAAACAGTTGTAGAACCATAATAAGGAGGAGAAATATAGCCCATATATGGGACATTTACAGCCAATACATTTTCAACATAAATTATCCTAAATTCTCATGATGACAAAATGTTTATGAGAGCCTAATAATCAAATTTTCATTAAATTCACTCTTACATATAAAAGTTATTAACTAATATATTTTTAAAACTGAATGCTCAGAAATTAAACCTTTAGGCAAAATGCTAATAACCAAAAATGAAATAATGGGTATCTCCAGTTAAAATAAATTCTGATGTAAACAGCAGAATGTAGAAACCAATTATGATACATGCAGGGGAATATTACTACATAGAAATTACACAAGCAATTACATAGATGGATTTCAGAGACAAAATACGTATGTAGAGAAAAACAGACTTTTGTACGTACTGTATGATTCCTTTTATATGAAGTTCAGAAACAGGCATAATTATTCTAAAGTGATTCATTCAGTTACCCTTGTGGAGAGGGATTTGATAGGAAGAGAATGTGAGGGTACCTGCTGAATCTCTAGGAATGTTCTAGCTCAGTCTGAGTGGTGGTTACACAGGTGTGTACCATGAAAAAATCCATCTGGTTGCACAATTAACATCTCTGCCATTTACTATAAGATGGATGTAGTTTACAATAGTGAAAATAAATTTAGAACACTATTCTTAAATAAATATGTAACTTATGTGTAAAGGCAAGGAACAACATTGTTACGAAAGAGGAAATACAAATGGCTAATAAATATGAAGAGAGGTTCAAGTTGTGGAAATTCAGTTTAGCTTGTTAGAACACTGTTTCAGTGAGAAGTATAAAGTGGCCCCAAGTGACTCAAACCCTTGTACAATCCCCTCTCCTTGCATGGGAGTGAGACCTTCAATACAATAGCTGTCACTCCCTCAATTAGACTAAGTCATATGGTAAAGGTGACAATACTTTACAGATCTCATTCAGAGCCCTAATCAGTTGCCTATTTTAAATTAATCAAAACAGATTGTCCTGCTCACTTTAAAGAAGTAAACTGCCAGTTTACTTCTGACAGAGCTCCTATAAAATTATTTATGCCCAAGGGTAATGCTATCACTTTAGTATGATTGTGCCTGTTTTTTGAACTTTATGTAAAAGGAATTATATGGTATTACAGAAGTCTGTCATTCCTATAAATGTATTTTTTGCTTACGTAATTTCTATGTAGTAATAGTCTCCTGCAAGTATCATAACTGTCTCTACATTATATTGTTTATGTCAAAATTTACTGGACATATGCATTATTTTCTCTTTTAGATATTAGCATTTTGCCTAAAGGTTTAATTTCTGAGCATTCAGTTCAAGATACACTTCTGAATAATTTTACGTGTAAGAGAGAATTTAAAGGAAATATGATTATTAGATTCTAATAAACATTTTATCATGTATCTAAGCCCTGAGGGTGACTTCTAGGAACTGAGAGCAGTCCACAGCTGACAGCCTGCCAAAAAAATGAGCACCTCAAGAAACTGATTCTGCCAAGGACCTAAACGATCTCGGAAGAGAACGTCAAACTCTAGATAAAAATGCAGTCCTAATAACACTTTTATTCAGCTTCATGAGATCCTAAGCAGAGAACTTGTTGGGCTGTGTCCAGCCCCCTGACCAAAAGGAACTGTGAGATAATAAACAGTCGTTCTTTTAATCTGTTCAGTTGATGGTAATTTATTAATAGCAATAGAAAATTAAAACAAATTTGGGGAACTGGAAATGGAGAAGTGGCGTAACAAATACTTAACAATGTCAGAGTAACTTGAAATCATGGAATAGGTAGTGAGTGAAAGAGTTTTCAGAAGCATGCTATAGAAAAACCTAAATTTCCTTGGTCAGATCATCAATTAAAAAACAACAATTTAAAAAACTTAACAAAATGGTCTCCTGCAATTATGTGGTTACATGAAAAGCAGAATTTGTTAGCAATAAAGTTGGATATTTAGCTAAGGAGATTTCCAAAGAAAAATTGAAGATATTGCCTGGTTTCTAGTAAAATGAGAGAGGAGAGAGAGAAAATGAGGAAAGAAATGTTAAACAAGCAAACAAAAAATAAGTAAATAAACTGACAATTTTGATAACTCTCAGCCTCAGCAGGTTAAAACAAGAAAAGGTAGTAAAAGTTAAGAAAGCTATTGATAACATGGCAGAAAGAAAAAGTTGAATACGTAACAATAGAACCTTCTGCTAAAACCTCAAAAGACTCACAAGCTGCCAGTATTTCGTCACAAAATTGGCCCTCTAAAAGGATTAAGAGGATAGAATGACATCAGCAAGATGGCAGATCAGGAAGTCCACAGCTCCTCTGCCCCCATGGAGACACTAAATAAACAATTACAGACCGACTAAAACCAAGAGCTTTACACGAGCTCTGGAAATTAGTCTAAGATCTATAGCAACCAAGCAAACTCCCAGTCAGAAACAAACAAAACACAATCAAATGGTAGGATAAATTCTGTGCTGTTTCACTTGGCTTTGCTCACCTCTTCCCATATTGGTGGGGTAAAAGAAATGGCCCAATTCCTAATCTCTCCTTCAGGGCAGAAAGAGCAGAGTGCAAATCCTTTTCAAAATACTTGCCTTGCCTGGCTGTAGAGTGCCCAAGGGACTGGTATCTGTCTCACCTGATTCAGCAAGCATGCCAGAATAGAATGTTTGAGGCAATGGGATAAAAAGGTGAGACTTTGGTACATGAAAAAGCACAATTAATGGATTAAAAAGGTAATGAGAATGATTGGAATGAGAAAAAAATTACAAATTACATCTCTAATATGAAATTAATATCTAGAAAACATAAGGAACTTCTACAACTCACCACAACAACGAAAACAAAAACCAACCCCATTCAAAAATGGACAAAGGCCTTACTAGAGGATTCTCCAAAGAAGATATACTAAAGTCAGAAAAAAAAAATGTTAACATTACTAATCATTAGGGAAATGCAAATCAAAACCACAGTGAGATACCACTTCACATCCATTAGATGAATAGTATTTAAAAAGTGGAATAACAAGTATTGGTAAAGATGCGGAGGAATTGGAGACCTAGTTTACGGCTGGTGAAAATGTCAAATGGTGCAACCACTGTGGAAAATGATATAGCAATTTCTCAAAAGATTAAACATACCATAGGATCCAGTAATTCCATTTCCTTTTATATGCTCAAAAGAAGCAAAAGCTGGGTGCTTGAACAGATACCAAGTGGTGCTATCAATTTTCATAGCAGCATTATTACAGTAGCTTAAAGATGAAAGCAACACAAATGTCCATCAACAGATAAACAAAATGTGATACATACATGTAACGAAATATTATTCAGCCTATAAAAGAATGAAGTTCTGTCACTTGCTACATGGATAAACCCTGAAACTCTTACTCTAAGTGAAATAAGCCAGTCACAGAAGGACAAATACTGTATGATACCATTTATGTGAGGTAGTTAAATTCATAGGGATGGGAGGTAGAATGGTGGTTTCCAGGAGCTAGGGATGGTAAAATGAGGAGTTGTTGTCTAATTGGTACAGAGTTTCAATGGGGGAAGATAAAAATTTCTGGAGATGAATGAGGGTGATGGTTAAATAACAATGTGAATGTGCATAATGCCAATGAGCTGTACACTTAAATATGGTTAAAATGGTAAAATCTGTATTATGAATATTTTACCATGGTAAAAATATATATCTTAAATATAATACATAAATACATATATTTATATAAATATGTGTACTATATCATATATATTATAAACACATTCACTAATTAATTTTCCATTTGATATTTTATATTACTAATAAACTTTCTAGATGAAAAAAAATTTTTAAAGATCAAGCGTGTCTCACAGGTCTACTCAACCAAATCAGAGGACCTCTAGGAAGCTTTGTGGGGTGGTTCCCTCTGCTATCTACGCAGAAGCCAAAAAATAGAAAAGAGGTTATTTCAAAAACACCTGGTTTTTGTCTAATGGATGACTATCACTGAAATCCAAAAAAGGTTCGCAAAGTTCTTGAGAAAATGGCTTCATCAGGTGTAGTGCTAGCACTGTCTAAAAAGACCAGGAAAAATACAAAAAGAAAAGAAGACTATAAAAGATATGAAATAAGCCTTACATCTGGAAGAAATAAAATTATGATGATTTATGTACTTAACAGAACCCTCAAAGACATAAAAACAGAAGTCAACAGAATTAAAGGGAGAAATAGGCAATTCTACAATAATAATCAGAAATATCAATACCCAAATTTTGTTAACAGATAAAATAATTTACAAGAATATCAACAAGAAAACAAAAGACTTAACAATCACTACACACAAACTAAACATTACAGACATCTACAGAACACACCACCTATCATAACAGATGAACATTCTTTTCAAGGGTACATGGAACCTCCTCCAGCCTAAACCATAAAACAACCCTAAATAAATTGAAAAGACATAAACCCATTCTGTTTTTTATTGTTGTTGCTGTTGTTTGAGACAGAGTCTCCCTCTGTTGCCCAGGCTGGAGTGCCGTGGCATGATCTCAGCTCACTGCAACCTCTACCTCCCAGGTTCCAGAGTTAGAGACCAGCCTTGACAACATGGTGAAACCCCACCTCTACTAAAGATACAAACCCATTCTGTTTTTTTTTAGATCACAATGAAATGAAATGGGATTTTAATAACAAAAAGGAATTTAGAAATTCACAAATATGTGGAAATCAAAACAACACAACCCAAATAACCAATGAAAGAAATAAAAGAGAAGCTAAAAAATATTTTAAGATGAGTGAAAAATGAAGATACAACATACCAAAACATACAGGATACAGCTGAAGCAATGCTCAGAGAAAAACTTAGCAGTAAATGCTTATTACTATAAATAATGAGAGATCTTAAATTAATAATGTAAACATCCACCTGAAGACACTGGAAAAACAAAGCAAATTAAATCTAAAGCAAGCAAAAAATAAATAAATAAATAATAAAAATTAGAGCTGCATTTCATGAAACTGAAAACAGAAAATCAATAAAACCAAAAGCTGATTCTGTGCAAACATTATTACCACAATTGACAATGTTTCAGCTAGATTAACCAAGAAAACAGAGAAGACTCAAATTATTAGAACTGGAAATGAAAGGTGAAACATCGCTACAGACTTTTATAAAATAAAAGGAATTAAAACTGATTACGATGAACAATTGTATGCCCGTAACATAAAATAGCACAATGAATGAAATAAAACAGACAGATTCTTAGAAAGACACAAAACACTGAAACTGATTTGAGAAAAATATAGACAATCTAATAGGCGTATATCAATTAAATAACTGAATTAATAATAACAATAAAAACCTACCCACAAAGAAAAGCCCAGGCCCAGATGCCTTCACTGGTGAATTCTACAAAACATTGAAAGAAGAGCTAATACCAAACATTTTCAGAAAAAATAAGAGAAGGGAACATCTCCGAACACGAACCACAATGGCAACACAAGACGGACATTGCAAGAAAGGAAAACTGCAGACCAATACCTGTTACAAAGATCCAAAAATCCTCAACAAGACACTAGCACCGTAAAATCCAGTGATATATGACATGACAGGTAGAATTTACTTCAGGAATGCAATGTTGTTTTAACTTCCAAAAATCAAAAATATAATATGCCATGTCAATAAATAAATATGATCATCTCAACAGATGCAGAGAAAGCATTTGGCAATATCCAACACCTTTCATGATTAAAAACATGCCACAATAAGAAATAGATAAGAATTTCTTCAACTTCATGAAGGGCATTTATGAAAACCTAGTTATCATTACACTTTTAATTCCCACGATTCCATGATTAGAAACTCTTCCAGCTCTAGAAATAAAACTGCCCAATTTTGATAATGAACATAAAATCTGAATATGGATTTCTCCAAAAAAAAATACAAATGGCCATTAAGCCTATGAAAAGATATTCAATATCATTAGCCACCAGTGAAATGCAAATAAAACCTACAACGAGATATATACTAAGGTATGTGTCACATCCACTAAGGTGTAATCAAAACAGCAGATAATAACTGGTGTTGAGAGAATGTGGAGAAATTAGAACCTTCACATACTACTGGTGGGAATGTAAGATGTGGTCACTTTAGATAACAGTCTAGCAATTTCTAAAATGATTGAAACATACAATTCAGCAATTTCATTCCTAGGTATATGTAAGAGAAAACACATTCACAAAAAATGTGTACATAAATGTTCAAAATAGTATATTTGCAATAGCAAAAAAACTGGAAATAATCCCAAATGCCCATCAACTGGTAAATGGACAAACAAAAATGTGGTGTATTTGTACAATGGAATATTTGATAATCAAAATAAATTGAGTACTACTGCCCTGCTGTGACATGGATGAATCTCAAAAACACTGTGCTGAATGAAAGAAGCCAGTGACAGAGGGCCACATGTATTATGATTCCATGTAAATAAAATGTCCACAATAGGCACATCTATAAGAGATTGAAGGTGCATTAGGAGTTGCCTACCACTGAAGGGGTGGAGATTTTGAGGAGTGACTGCTAAGTGACACCAGTTTTCAGAGTAATGAAAATGGTTTAAGGTTGATTATGGTGATGAATGCAGAACTCTGAAGAAACTAAAAGCCACTGAATGGTCCCATTCACATGAGTGAATTGTGTGTTAAGTGAATTATATCTCAATAAAGCTGTGGGAAAGAAAATGACATGCTTAACATAAGTATTAGGAAAATGCATATTAAAACTACAATGAGAAACAACACATCTATTTTAATAGCTAAATTACATGTTTTTCAAATCTGATACTATTAAGAGCTAAAGAGGAAGTACAGCAATAGCAATTTCTACAGTTGCTGTGAGGATGCAATTTGGCAAACATCATAAAAGGTTATAACATATTTAATTCTAGTTACTTATTCATGTGCCTGGTGGACTGAAATCTCCAAAGGAAGGCTCTGAGATTTATTACCCTCCACTTCCCTAGAGCTCAGCTCAGGGATCCTTGCTGAGTTGCTGCTAATAAATATGCCAGGAATTGGACTGAACTGGAGCTTCAGTCACACACCTAGAAACCAAATCTGGATTCTATTTAATCATTAAAGCCTATAAAGGAGGCTGCATACAAAGGCTGAAGCCATGATTTGGTCCCAAATGGACAGAGGCTGCATGAAGGCAAAGCCCACATCCAGGGCTTTGTTCAGCCCATTCATTACCAGGCAGGTGCCTGCACATAAGAGGCAAACCACACGGGTAGGCCGGATCGGTTTGTTTGATGAAGGTAAAACAGAATGAAAGGTGGTCATTATTCTAACTGCATACACTGAGAAATTTTAATACTAAGTCAAGTCCTGAAGAAAAGATAAATGTGTCTCATAAACAAACAGCTGTTTTCTTCAAGCCAGGCTACAACTCAAAAGTTTTCTGCCTCTGACCTGTGTTTACTTACGCCCCCTCCCTATACACTCACATCGCCTCACTAACTTCAGAATCTTGCTATTCAACTTTTAAAACAAGGAATGTTGAATAGGGCTGGCGTGATTGTTCCTCCAGCAGAAATGCAGGAAGCCACTCTGTACTTACGGTTGCCAGGCAGATGTCCCGCAGGCCTGTGGTTCTGCAGCTCCGACTCAGTCCCTGCAGCAATGTCAGATTTCTTGTTGGAATCTTGCAAAAGCATCAAAAACACCTTTCAGGGAAAAAAAATCAGCCATGTATTATTTTACGTTTCTATACACACTGCATTTTTTTTCTACTGCCTCAATCGCCTAATCCAGTTGTGACAACATACACCAAACACACCCCATATATTTCATTTAGCCATCTAATTAATTGGCATAACTCCAAGGCTATCTAAGTCTCGGCAAAACAGTTGATAGGCTACCCATAGAATGCAAAGATGAATGAAACTTGACTGTGAACTCCCAGACCCTTATGGGCTGGTGGAGGCTGCCTACGGTAGAGCCGTAGACAGGGAGGGGACAGACAGTAACACAGTGTATCCAATGCAACTCCAGTTTGTGACTCACTGTACCAGCATCCTAAGAATTCAGAGGTGAATCAGACAATAAAATTGCAACGCTCAGTTCCGTTACAGTAGATGGGATCTCAAACATGAATAATCCCCATTAAACGTGTGCTTTCCACGGGCTATGATGTATCATGTCACTAAGGCAGTTAATTAAGTAACTTGCTTGAAGTCACTTCTTGGTTAATAGTGGAGGCAGAAGTCCAACCTCAATTTATTCGAAGCAAAAGACTATGACTAACATAGCAAAAATAAGGTGAGAAAGCAGAAGTGCAAGCAGAGATGAAAGGAAATGAGGTGGGTCGGAGACTTCCAGGCCCTTGAACAGCACCTGGATTCTGGCAGGGATTTATGGAGCGATGGAAAGAGAATCTCTAAAATAAACAGTGGGCAGTGCACAAGAGGCATAAAAGTCAAGGAGACACAGCCCTGCAGCAGCCTGGTCCTAACTGCTGGAGCTCCACTCTGGGCCTCACGTGGCCTGGCTCTGTGTCTGCAGGCATGGGACTGCACCACCCAGAGTGCTAGCTGCCTTGTTGTATTAATAAAACAGGGATGTTGATCACAGTATCTAAAGTTGAGCATATGATGGCTGCAAAGTGCCAGGCACAGACTCTGGAAGCACGCAGTAAGTCTTCTATTATTCATGTGGTTAGCCGAGATTTTCTGAACATCCTCTGTGGGCCATGCACCAAGCTAGGCACTGTGCACTGCCACTCTCTCTGCTTGGCATCATCTGTGCATGTGCTTTCATCACCCCTTCCTCTGCACACATCCGTAGAGATATGGGTCCCTGGCCCCTCTCCAAGTGACTCCTGCTGGGCCAGTGTCACTGTCCATCCAGCTGGTACCTCCTACCCAATGCTCTGGGTGGTGAAGTCCTATACCTGCATGTAGAGAGCTCAGCCCACACTGAGCACCCTGCCTCACTTCTGATTTCTGTAAACACAGTCTCACCATTCTGATTTTTCTAAATAAACAAAAAGGTATTGACTGTCTCTAGATATTCCTGGGGAGCCTCCAGCCATAGGGAAAGATGGGGGAAGGCACCAGAAAGAAGAAGCCATGAGCAAGCAAGCCTTCAGGAGAGGCATGCAATCTCTCTGCGTGGTTAGTTTGCATGGAATCCTACTGAGCAAAATCTGCATGCTTAGCGCTAGTGAAGGGTCAGATGCAGCTACCTTCATGTGAAACATAACCCTTTGCTGATTCTCAGTAGGACTCCAAGGAAAAGCTGCAAACCTTACTACTATTTCAAATAATAACAATAATAAAAATGATTAATAACATTTCTGAGTGTGTGCCAGCCATGTGACCTTGGACAAATTATTTTACCACTCTGTAACTTAGTTTCCTCACATGATAAATGGTAATAAATAAGACATATTATAGGACTGTTGCAAGCAGTAAAGGCATTTATATATAAAGTTATGAAAACGATGCCTGGCATGTAGCACGCTGGCAATGTCTAGGCTTAACAGTAGCTAGATAAGGATGAATAAGTGTAATAGGGTGTGTGTGCTGTTTCATCATGTAATTCTCATATCACTCTGATAAGTACTATTATCCCTGCTTAAGATGTGGATACTGAGGCTTAGTGCAATAAGTCTTCACCTAGTGCCTTTATAGGGAATTAAATTGAAAACAATAGAAATAGTGAGAAACAAGAATTGTTCATTGACTAAAGATTTTCCTTTGCATCTTATTCTAAAAGGAATTTCCATTTAATGGTCACATTTAACTATGACCATATGAAGCATCTCTTAATAACTAAGGCATTATTGATAACAATAAATTCATCTCTCATTTTAAACTGTCCTTTTCTAAGCCTTCTCATAAAAGGCCATAGTTATATGTGGGGGTGGGGGGCAGGGTGAGTGGCTGTGTGTGTGAGTAGGTATGTGTAAACATGTGTGAATGTATATGTACATGTTTGAATGCACACATTTGTGTGCATATGTGTGTTGGAGGGGAAAACAGAATAAGGGCAGAGTTTTTATCCCCAATAATCTCACAGATCAGCAGGAGATACAATCAGTTATGCTACCACACTAGGTATCTGGGTACAATGTGTGAGAATTCTGGAACTTTGCCTGTGAATGGTGAAAGGCAAGTCTAAGGCAATCAGAATGTTATGAGCGCCATCAAGTGGCAGCTCATCTTAACTGCAGGCACACAGTCCAGGAGGCTCTGAGAATTTGAAAAAATGTTGAAGCTGCCCAAGTAAGAGAGAGGGCCAAAAAAGGTTACTGTTTTCAAAAGCAGTATGATATTGATCAAAGATTTAGAGTATTGATGGCAGACTTTGCCTTTGTGATTTTGCACTATAATTCTCACACTGAATCACTCAGATAGCAATTGTAAAACTCTGCTGGGCAAGTATCTCAAGTAACCCTAACATCCAGAATAGAAAATTACCCAGTGCTTTAATGAAAGAAAACTTATGAGAAGGCTCCTAACATTTCACTGAATTCTGGAAATAGAACTTCCACATTATATCATTTCATAGTAAGTCCTCACTTAGTGTCATCAGTAAGTTCTTGGTCACAACTGAAACTTTAAGCAAAAGGATATACAGCAAGTCCTCAAATAATGTCGTCTCATTCAATGCCATTTTGCTATAACATTGATGAAGGAAAAAAATTGTTTTGCTTAAAGTCTTGTTTTCCAAGAACCCATCAACAATGTTAACTGAGGTGAGGAGTTCAAGACTAGCCTGGCCAAGACGGTGAAACCCCATCTCTACTAAAAATACATAATTTAGCTGGGTGTGGTGGCAGGTGCCTGTAATCCCAGCTACTCAGGAGGCTGAGGCAGAGAACTGCTTGAACCTGGGAGGTGGAGGTTGCAATGAGCGGAGATCATGCCACTGCACTCCAGCCTGGGCAACAGAGTGAGACTCCATCTAAAAATAAAATAAAATAAAATAAAATAAAATAAAATAAAATAAAAAGATAAAAAAATAAAAGTTATCATATACTAGGGCTGTATTGGAATACCAAGGTCTTGGACTAATCTCTATGATCCATCTAATTCTACCGCCCTTTCATAATTCAATAATTACTAAATACTGCCGATATAGAGTTGCTAGTGACTGCCAATATTGTTTGGCTAGTGACCCCAGCCTCAATCTTCAAAGTTTGTCTCTCCAATTGCTGCCTCATCATCATGTCACCTTCTTCCCCTCTGACCTTCCTGGATCCCTCATGGATGTATCCTTTTGATTATATCAAGTATACCCAGGTAATTTGGGACATCTTCCTGCCATAGTCCCATGTGGGTAACATTTACAGGCTTCAGGGATAAGGAAGTGGCAATCATTGGGGGATCATTATCCAGCCTATCCTAGAACTATCCCACCATCAGCACACCTTTGAAACAAGGGCTGTTGATCTGAGGTGTCCCTGGACACTAAAGAACAGTAAAAGTCGGCCGGGCGTGGTGGCTCAAGCCTGTAATCCCAGCACTTTGGGAGGCCGAGGGGGGTGGATCACGAGGTCGAGAGATCGAGACCGTCCTGGTCAACATAGTGAAACCTCGTCTCTACTAAAAATACTAAAAAAAAATTAGCTGGGCATGGTGGCGTGTGCCTGTAATCCCAGCTACTCAGGAGGCTGAGGCAGGAGAATTGCCTGAACCCAGGAGGCGGAGGTTGCGGTGAGCCGAGATCGCGCCATTGCACTCCAGCCTGGGTAACAAGAGGGAAACTCTGTCTCAAAAAAAAAAAAAAAAAAAAAAAAAAAAAAGAACAGTAAAGGTCAGCAAGTGGAGTAGAAAATTTTGGAGCCCAACACAAAATGAAAAAAATTCCAATTTCTGATTTCGGTCAACTCATTATCTTCTTGGTCTCTCAGTCTCTCAGTTTGCTTATTCCTACAAGGGGAAGATTAAAAGACATAAGTTATAAAAGCTCAATTCTAGTTCACACTCAGGCTCTGTGACATCCTACGACACCTTGTTATAAACAGAATGCAAAGAATGGGTCACAGCACTCCAGCCGAAGGACTGAAGACATCAGGCTGCATAAGTGCTTAGACCCTGAGGCTGTTCTAAGTTACGAAGACCTTACCCCCAAATGGAGAATCCTCAAAATATTGAATGTATTGTTCTTTTGGGAAAAAAGAAAAGCAGGATGTCACATGAAAAGAAAAGAAAATGGGTTCTCAAATCAAGTACCTGCTTCTTTCCTTCCTCTCTCTTTCTTCCTTCTTTCCTTTTTTTTTGTAAGGAAGATATCAGACTAGGGTATGGGGCCAGCACAAAGTGGCAGCTGGAGTGAGACAGGTTCCCACAAGAGGGCAAATAAGGCAAGAGGAACTAAATGAATGCTGTGTCATTGGATTGGAATTAGAGATGCCATGTGCAGTTGAACTCCCAGTTTTCTATTTATGGACAGAAAGAGAAGCAAAAGTTGAGGTGAATCTTTTGCTTTATTCATGAGGAAGCCTCAGAGCAGCAATATCCTGGTCACTATGGACATATCGAGCAGCCAGGACTTCTTGGAGAAACGGCTGATTCTAGAGCTAGGCCCGAGAAAGAATGGCAATCCTGGAACATCTTGTTTTATTCGAAAGCAGGAAAATGCCCAGAGAATGGAGGCATGAGTTAAAAGGCACAGAAACCAGTGTGACGAACTTCCCACTGACTCAACCTGGTATGATTTGAGCCTCAAAGTAAAGAGTGACCCTATTGAATTGTAACTCATTGAGTAGAACAGGAGGCTATGGGTGGCTCTGCTATAAATAGGTCAATGGGGCAAAGAGAGAGTTCTTCTATACTGGACAATGCCAACTAAAACACACACAGTGAATGATGGAATTAGAAAAACCACTTGGCAAATGTCATAGTAATAATTTTTAATTCTGGTAAGGAATATCAGAAGATGCTGACACAGGTGGGTGAGAAAAGTGGAATTCGGAGAGTCTCAAAATATGTCCTCAAAAAAAATAGAGAAAAGAAAATTAATTTAAGATTAAGTTAATCTTAATCTTAAGCCTGGCAGACACCACTTCCCACTTTACCTGGGATAAAAGATCTCCCCACTAACCATGGGACAGATCAGCCTCTCACAGCAGGCTGGTAGGAGCAGTGGAACACAGCATCGCTCCTGGAATATGCCAGCTAAAAATGCATAACCATCACAGCAAAATAGGGCAAACCCATATTGAGGTGTACTGTGCAAAGTACATGCTCCGGAACCTTCAAAAATATTGAGGTCATGAAAGTCAAGGAAACTGAGGAATTCTTGCAGATCGACAGTGACTAAAGAGGCATGCAACTGAGTGCAGCTTGTGACCCTGGACCAGATCCTTTTGCTCTCAGGTACATGAGGGGCACGATTGAAACTTAAATGGGCAAAGATTATACAAGAATTCTTTTTTCTCAAAAATTGTTCTAAAAAGAGTCAAGAAGAAAAAAAGAAAGAAAGAAAGAAACCAAGCCCTACATCTGAGGCCCAGGCTTTACCTCTTAATGCTGCGTAGGATGGGGCAGCTGAGTTCATGCACCCGAGGAACTGCCCTTCAGAACCTCCTTGGCAAAGGTACAAAGGGAACCCACTAATCAGTATCTAGCAAAGCCACGAGAAAAGAAATTTCCCATCTCATGCAGGCTCTCCAACCTTTCTAAAACATCACTAAACATTTCAAAATTATTTAAAAATGCACTGCTAAAATGTACTGTTTGCATTATGCCAGGAAGTTTTGTCTTGGCTTCAGAGATTGCTGCAAATATATTCCATATGCACAGCCAAGCCTTCTAGCTCTCCGTGGTCCCATCCCACACAGAGTAAACATTGTGACTTGCCAGCATGGTCCTTAGATCCAAGCAACAGAGTAGAAAGTACAAATGCCTTAGTGAAACTGGTGGCTATCACGATTCCATTTTAAATCTCAATTTCACTAGCTTGTAGGTAAAGTTGGAGACCAAAATTTATAGTAAATGAGTCGCAGTTTAGAAATGAAATATGCTTTTCAGCTAAGGAGCTATGCTGGAGAGTTAATTGGCAGGTCCACCTCACTCCTGTAAAGTCATTAGGCAAAATGCAGATGAAGGAAGGGAAAAGCACGCTCAGTGCTACAGCAGCCATGCTAACTATGGATCAATAGCAGACATAAGAAAGCAAGTCAATGCTCGCCAAGTGTGAAGAAACAGAATTGGTTGAGACAGACATTTTATTGCTTCTACCAAACAAAAGAGGGTTCTTCAAAAGCCCCTGATCTTTTTTCAATTTAAGATAACTTTCTCAAACAGCTCTAAATATATTGTTCATATTTTGTTAGGTCTCATACATTGTATATATTCCAGATTCTTTGCCCATCGTTGCCCTTGGAGAGATGATTTCTTTTTTAATATCTGTGTATGAGAGAGATGTGGAAAAGAGAGATAGGCAAAATCCAGTAAATGAATATTTATTTAAGACCTATTATGTGCAAAGCACTCAGTAAATGTAGAAAGTAGAAATTACTGTAAGAAATGGAAGAAACACGTCCTACATCTCCAAAGTAATTGAACAGCTTGCTCTGTTGCTCCTCACTGACTAATGAGGATTTCTTGCTGTTCTGGGTGACTAACAGCAAGAACATGCATCTTGGATTTAAAAAATTGCAGAGGCGGGTTACATGAAAGAATTATTCTTTTCGGAAGGTAGTGGAAATGAAACTCCTCTGTACTTTGATTGGGGTGGTAGTTCCACAATTCTACACATTTGTCAAACTCATAGTGGATTTCACTGTAGAAATTTTACATATAAAGTAATAAACATATATTTTTTAAGAAAAGAGGGCAAAGAGGAGGAAGATTGAGAAATTTCCAAAAGGAATATGAAGGGGCAAAGTACAAATACAAATATTTTGTAAAAGGTGACTACTAAACAGAAATAAAGATATTTAAGGAATATAGGATAATATGATTTGGAACTGTATCATCACCTAAATCTCGCGTCAAACTATAATCCCCAATGTTGAAGGTAGGGCCTGGTAGGAGGTGACTGGACCATGGAGGTGGAATTCTCATGAATAGTTTAGCACCACCCTCCCTTGGTACTGAAGAGCAAGTGAGTGAGTCCTTGTGAGATCTGGTTGTTTAACAGCGTGTGACACCTCCCCACTCTCTCTCGCTCCTGCTTCTGCACGTAAGATGTCTGCTCCCTCTTTGCCTCCCACCTTCCACACAAGGCCTCCCCAGAGGAAGATACTGCTATGCTTCCTGTACAGCCTGCAGGACCGTGAGCCAATTAAACCTCTTTTCTTTATAAATTGCCCAGTCTCAGGTATTTCTTTACAGCAATGTGAGAATGGACTAACACATAACATAAAAAGAATTTTCAGAAGTTATGCTACAATGCAAGGTATTCTGTAACTTTAAAATACAGAGAGACAGGTTAAAATAAAACAATGTTTAATCTGAAAATTCACCACAGCACATGTGTTTTGGATATAAATGGTAGAAAAAATATTGATAAGTCCTCATATTTATGTCACAATCCAGCAATATGTAACTGCACTCAGTGTTAATTGTATGATTTGACCTAAACAAAAACTGTGTGGAAGATAGGGAAGATAATCCTACTGAAGAGATGAGAAAAATGAACTTAACAAAGAGCTCCTAAAACTCAACAATAAGAAAACAGCCCAATTTTTTAAAAATGGGCCAGAGACCAAAACAGATACCTCACTAAAGAATATATTCAAATGGCAAATAAGCATGTGAAAAGTTGTTCCACATCATATGTCATCAGGAAAATGCAAACTAAAACAGCAGTGAGATACCCCTGCACACCTATTAGAATGGCTAAAATCCAGAACCCTGACAGTACCAAATGTTGGCAAGAAAACGTAACAACAGAAACTCTCATTTATTGCTAATGGAAATGCAAGATGGTGCAGGTACTTTGGATGACAGTTTGACAGTATCTTACACAACTAAGACACTCTTATCATATGATATTTCAATTGCAGTCTTAGGTATTTACTCAAGTAAGTTGAAAACTTATGTCTGCACAAAGTTCTACACACCGATATTTATGGCAGCTTTGTTCATAATTGCTAAAACTTGGGAGCAACCAAGATGTCTTTCAGTAAGTGAATAGATAAAATAGACATTCAGCCAAGGCAGTACTATTCACTGTCACGTAACATAAGCTATCTAGCCATGAAAAGACACAGATAAAATTTAAATCCATGTTACTAAAATTAAAAAGCCAAATTGAAAAGGCTACCAGGGTTGTATGATTCCCAATTCTGCAACATTCTGAAAAAGGTAAAACTACAGTGAGAGTAAAAAGATCAGTGGTTGCCAGGGGCTGGGACTGGGGACAGGGAGGAATGACTAGGCAGAGCACAAGAGAATTTTAGGGTAGTGAAACTGTTCTATATCATACTAAAATGGCAGATACATGAAATTATACATTCACCCAAACCCGCAGAACGTACAACAGCAAGAGAGAAGCCTAATGTGCTGGGTGGTGATGTGTCCACGTCGGCTCATCAATTCTAACAAATGAGCCATTCTGTGGGGATGCTGATAGTGGGGGAGGCTGGGGGCATGGGAGGCAGAGGAACATAGGAATCCTTTGCGCATTCTGCCCAATGTGGCTGAGAATCTAAAACTGCTTTTTAAAAATTAAAGTAAAGTAAATGTGGTTCCAGCCGAAGTGATTCATCCAGGTTGCCTCCGACAGGAACTGAGGACACACAAACCCAAGTGTCCATGTTCTTTCTTGATTTCCAGGCCCCTCAAATGGCAACCATGGGTTGAAGAAGATACAGGGCAGCAGGCCAGTTAGGAAACTGCAAATGTGACTAGAAGGTGCTGTGTTTGTTTTGAAGTGATGAAAAGATTGAGGCACATGAAAACGGGCATCTGGGACACAATGCGTGTCATCATTTTGGGACTCTGGCATTTGATCCCGTCACAGACCTTGAGGGTTATCCCCGTGGGCCTAGTAATTGCACTTCTTGGAATCGGTTTATGGAGAAGCTCGGGGACCCTGTTCTTCGGTCTTGTATCATCTCAATGATAAAATTAAAACTCTGGAAACAACCGAAGTACCTTCAACAGGGAGAGGAGGAACTACATGAGGCCACATTTATTGTAAAAGAAATCACATCACCATGAACATCATGATGGGAAAAAATGAAAACTGTTCAAGATAAACATTGTGAAATGGGTAACTCCTGTTTAAAAATGGTATATGCAGTGAGATTTCAAGTCTGGTTTAGAATTCCGGGCATGGAAGGAGTGAAGTACAGCAAGCACTCCACAGGTCCACGCTCTGCAGGGAAGAGAGTGGGGAAGGGGCAGACATCAGGAGGAGAAGCATGGACGCGGGTCTGGAAGAGGCGGGAGGCTGGGCCTGTGGCTGGTGGATGACGGAGAAAAAGGGGCAGCCTCTAACCCCCAAGACACAGCCAGGTTGCAGCTCTGGGCCTTGTCCACTGCATGTGAGTGCCTGCAGGCGGCTTCGCTTGGTCCCAGGGCACTCCCGGGCTGGGCATCCTCCCGGGGTTCCTCATGCAAGTCCCTGTCAAATGGAACGAATGGCATCTGTGTGTCATGTCCTACACTAGGAGTTTCTTCCCTTCAATCCGACGTTGTGGTTCCTTCCATGATTCCCAACCTACAGGTGAGGGCACCAAGGTGGGGAGGTCATTCTGCATGGTCAAGCGTGCAGAGCACTCCCAGCCCGCCCTGCAGGCTCTATCCAGGCCCGGCTCTCTCAGCTCCCCAGGAGGTGCAGGAGGAAACGAGGAAATCTCAGTTTCTACTCGTAGGTGGAACCTATCAGACAGGAAGAAGTCCTCGTGTTGAAGACTGGTAGGAACCCTGCTGCTGGCCTCTGTGGCCACAGTGACAGTTCTTTAAGTTCCAACAGGCTGCAACTTTGCAGAGGCCTAAGTGGAGGTTTACATCGATTTATCTAGTTTTTACTAAAATAACACTTATAAAGGCAATAGTGGCTTTAAAAGAGTCTGCAGATAACGTGAGTAACGCAAGCTCAGCAAACGCGGAACAGCTTTGCTGACACTCTTACTCCTGTGGGCTCTTGATTTTAGTCTCAGATGGACTGAATACTCAGACAGACCTGAAAATTGGGGAGAAAAGAAGGATACAGGCAGGCGGGAAGAAGGGAAGCAAAAAAAGAGAGGCAGGGAAGGAAGGCGAAAAGGAAGGGAATTACTAAGAATACTAACCAAGTATCTTATTCACGTATTCTATGCTTATGAATCAGCCTCTCCTTAAATGTACATTTTACCTTGAAATATTATTTATTGGTCTCTTGTGCTACAATAAACAAAACATTTAAGGTCTAAGCATCTACCCAGGATATAAAGACTCTCCTCACCAGGTTTTTGTTCTATGATGTTTAAATTCATAAAATATTCAAGCAAAATGTTCCACAAAATTTCGTTCTGCTTAATACTAAAAATTAAAAGTATTACCAAGCTTTTCTATTTTATTAGCAACAAGCAAAATGCCACTTATGTAAAAGAACACCACTCTTCCTGACGCATGTGCTTAATTGTAAATCAGTAAACATACATATATTGGGGGTGAACACTCATTATTTCACTGGTAAGTGTGCTTGGTCCATATTGCCACAGGGTCTTCCTTCCTGCCCTGAGAGTCTAGTGAGCTTATGAATATGTTCAATTTATCTATAGAAGATGCCAGACAACTAGTACACAACCTCACTAACCCAGTGAATACAGAGACAGACACGAACATAACAAGTCTGGACTTTTTTTTCTTTTTTTGACAATTTCTCTTTATGACCCAGAAAACATTATTTTATTTTTATTTTCCAAGTGACCCAGGATGGCGAAACTACTCCTGGAAGCTGCACCTCCTTCTGTCTGTAGGGAAACTGATTCATGCCAGCTGACATCTCTCGGCTATCTAAATGATTAGCTTCTGATGTAATATTTGGACTTGCTATTCACATTTAAGAAGACAGTGACAACGGTGGTGCCTGACCTGGCTGCATTCAAGAATGGTGCTTCAGTCAGCAGCAGGCCTGTAAACCTGCATCCTGACTCACGCAATCCAGGGAAAAGGGGCCTAGGAAATTCCTTTTCTTCTACATTGGCTCAGGGAAGACTGCTGTCTGCCAAAAATCCCTGAAAGAAAGGTGTTTTTTGTGGGTATAGATGTTATTTCATTCTGTGGTTACTCCAAAGTTATGGTAGCAACATCTCATGCAATCCCACTGTAAGTCAGAAAAGCCATTACCATTTTTGACCGATTTGTTCCCGGCATTTAACCATTATTGTTACTCCTTGGAAAAGTATGCAAACTGTTCTGATGTTTCCATTTTAAAGATCAAAAGCTGGTGCCAGGTGCAGTGGCACACACCTATAGTCTCTGCTATTTGGGAGGCTAAGGTGGGAGAATCACTTGAGCCCAGGAGTTCCAGATCAGCCTGAGCAACACAATGAAATCCTGTTCATTAAAAAAGAAAAAAAATTAATAAAAATAAAATGAAGAGTTAAACTGAGACTCACGAAAGCTGAAGCATTTATTCAAGTTTCTAGAGCTCAGGAGAGACAAAGATTTGAATTAAGAACTGTCTGGTGTGAGATGGTATCTCAATGTGTCAATCATTAAAAAATCTGGAGACAACAGATGCTGGAGAGATGTGGAGAAATAGAAACACTTTTACACTGTTGGTGGGAGTGCAAATTAGTGTAACCATTGTGGAAGACAGTGTGGTGATTCCTCAAGGACCTAGAAATAGATATACCATTTGACCCAGCAATCCCATTACTGGGTATACACCCAAAGGATTATAAATCATTCTATTATAAACATACATGCACATGTATGTTCATTGTGGCACTGTTTACAATAGCAAAGACCTGGAACCAACCCAAATGTCCACCAGCAATAGACTAGATAAAGAAATTGTGGCACATATACACCATGGAATACCACACAGCCATAAAAAATGATGAGTTTGTGTCCTTCATAGGGACATGGATGAATCTGGAAACCATCATTCTCAGCAAACTGATGCAAGAACAGAAAACCAAACACCACATGTTATTACTCGTAGGTGGGTGTTGAACAGTTAGAAAACGAGGGCACAGGGAGGGAAGCATCATATACTATGGTCAGTCATGGGGGGGATAGGGGAGAGACAGCAGGGTGCAGGGAGGGTGGGGAGGGATAATGAGGGGAGAAATACCCGATATAGGTGATAAGGGGATGAAGGCAGCAAACCACCTTGCCATGTGTGTACCTATGCAACAATCCTGCATGATTTGCACATGTACCCCAGAACCTAAAGTACAATTAAGAAAAAAAAAAAAAGCCCTTCAAAAAAAAAGAACTGTCCGGGGCACAGTTTATGCCCTTTCCACTGTCACATGCTACTCCCAAAAGCTGGATGAATCTTTAGAAGGGTCCTGCACATTGTTCATTTAGAAAACCTTTATTAAGCAACCACGAGTGCCAGCAACTGTCCTGGGCACTGCCAGTATGAAGGTGGGCAGAGAAGATACAAGCACTCACAGATCTCAACTTTCACGGGAGACACAGAGATGCATGCATGACAGGTGTGGAGAAGTGTCATGAAGAGAAGCTTCAGAGTGCAGTGAGGGCGGAGCAGGGGAACACGAGAGAACCAATGCTGAGGAATCTGGGAATCCGCTGCAGAGGCACTGCTCATGTCAAGACTTGAAGAATGAAAATAGGAGACAGCCAGACAAGAAAAGATGCAGTGACCACATCCTTTGGCTTTAGAAAACAGCTTATACTCATCATGCGTGTTTTGGGGGCTGCTTTTTGTTTGTCTCTTGCACTCTAATGTGCTCTATTAAAACGTAGTGGGAATTGATGGACTCCAGTCCTGATGACGAATGGAATACAGAGCATCAACCACAAAGGCATGGGCTCATTTACAGAATTCAACTATCAGAAACCCTAGGTCTAAGTATAGCTCACCATTTCTGACCGTCATGATTTGGGGTGAAGAAATTAGCCTATGTGAGCCTTAGCTTACTCAACCTTAAAATAGGAATAATAAGTTACAGATCTTTGGGGGAACCAAGTACATTCTATGTATAAAAGCTTTTGTAATGTTATTTTTCTATGTTCCACAATCTTTTATGAGTATTTATTATAGAGAAAACTTGCGATGGCTGCTATCTGCTTGGGACCACACTGATTTATCACACAAAAGATTGCCTTTCCTCCTGCATCACCAACCCAAGGAATCAGTTCCAACACACAATTGAATGTTCAGACTTTGACTTTTGCAGATTTTTTTAAATCTGCAACATTTTATGTAAATAAATGTAAAATTTATTTACATAATGTAAGTAATGTAAAATTCAGCTCAAATACTGCCCACACAGAGAGCCAACCTCAAGAATGCCAAAGTTTGCCTTAGGTTGGGTCACACAACACAGCAACGTACTCCTGGAGGAAATGCCTAATTCTGCCTGTTATTGAGTGTACTCCACGAAGAACCCACGTGGAGTGGTCTCATCCACGTCAGATCCAGCAGAGAAAAGGTGGGACCTGGGGGGTGGGAGCTCACCAGGCATCTGCACCGTTCCCATGCTAAACCCTCTCACATCACAGAGACACAGCGTGGGGCCAGAGGCTCCCAAACAGAAGCAGAAAGAGGAGGGCACCTCCACATGAAGAATTACAACCAGTCATTATCCACTATTAACAACTGTTTAAACACCGAATTATTCTGGATGAAAGACACCAAGCTTCTCAACTATAAGTATGCTAAAAGAATGCCATCTCAATTAAAGAACAATCATCACCTGCCAGGCGTGTTAAGTTCAGTTACTATTAGCAGTATAGCATCTACTACGCTACTAACCAGAACTTAAATGTAAATAAAAGTGCACATCTTCTCCACCTTCTCTCCTTTGCCGCATCTCTTCCTTTAATGTGGAATGGCCAAAAAAGCATAAACAAAGCACGCTTCAGTTTTTTCAGTACCTCTTCTAAGGTGGTGTCCGAGATCCCATAGCCTGTCAGGTGCAGCTGACACAGGTTCTCATCCAGGGCCTGAAAGAGCCCTTTGAAGCAGGCCTTGTCTGTGTCCTTTGGAATGGTGTAGGTCAGCTCACTTCCACTGCTATCCTTGAGAAACGCTTGTGAAATATACATCCTGATCAGGGATGTAACACGAGCAATGTCTTTCAGATCATGGGCCTCCAGAACAGAAGGCTATCCACCAAAAAAAAAAAAAAAAAAAAAAGGAAAAAAGAAATCAGTAAGAAATGTCAATTCAAATTTACATCAATTCATTTCATGTAGATCCATAAGCAAATTATATCAAAACTCCACTTCAAAGCTTAAATCAAATATCACATTTAAGCAATAGGCATTTCAACGCTATCTTGTATTTTTTTGTTTCTTTTTAAAAATATAAATCTGCAGTGATAAACCTGGTGAGGACATACCCACATGCCCCCTAACATGCCCGTCTTGGCTACTGGGCATGCCACGGCCGGCCTCCTGGGGTTTGTATTCATGAAGTGCCCCCTATCCCCAGCCAGAGTCACAAAGAGGTCCTGGGCCTAGCATTGAACAGCAGGAAACTGGGTTGAGTCTTCTTAAAAGGGAGACAAGAATTCTCAGCCAAAGAAGAAAGGACATACCTGGGGATGGTGACATTCACGCTGAATTAGAGAAGAAGCAAACAGGAACCTTGGCTCAGAGCTGGGGGCAGACTTTTCGTGGGCCACCAAGGGCCAAATACAGTCATCAAGAGTGGAGAGGTGACGTCCCACACACCCGAATCCCAGCCCAAGTGTCACCACCGCCTGACCTCCATTGACACAGGTAATGATGACTATAGATGTGACAGAGGTTCGGCCTCTCAGGCCTGACTCTCCCTACTCTTCTCCATTCTGGCAAAGCTTTAGCCTCTAAGAGGGAATATCTTTGTCAGAAAAAATATTTCTAGGCCAGACACGGTGGCTGACACCTGTAATTCCAGCAATTTGGGAGGCCAAGGCGAGTGGATCACCTGAGGTCAGGAGTTTGAGACCAGCCTGGCCAACATGATGAAACCCCATCTCTACTGAAAAACACAAAAATTAGCCAGGTGTGGTGCCAGGTGCCTGTAATCTCAGCTACTCAAGAGGCTGAAGCAGAAGAACTGCTTGAAACTGGCAGGCAGAGGTTGCAGTGAATAGAGATTGTACCACTGCACTCCAGCCTGGGCAATAGAGTGAGACTCCATCTCGAAAAGAAAGATGGAAAAAAGGAAGAGAGAAAGAAAGGCAGAAAGAAAGAGAGAGAGAGAGAAAGAGAACGAAAGAAAGAAAAGGAAGAAAAAGAAAAGAAAAGAGAGAGAAGGAGGGAAAAATATTTGTAGAATACCTAGGTCATGTACTTCCTGGCCCTGACACTCACAGCAGCTCCTGTTATCTATCAAGTAATTCTGACCCCTCACGTATTTTCTCCTAGTGGTCAAATGCATGCTTGGGTTCCCAGAGGCTTGCTCCCTTTACAGGCCTGGGGGCACTCATTTTGGCACATGGGCCACTGTGCACAGAAAGCCTCTCCTGAGACGTTATTAACTGTGTAACTGTCACCACTTGTTTCCTATGCCGCAGACAGGAATGAGACTTCGGTGAGATGGAAAGGCTGCATTCCTTACCTGCCTCGTGAGCGTCAGGCGGAGCCCCTGGCCATATGCCTCCTTCAGGCAAAAGGGAGTACCGCAGCACCTGAGCCTCCCATGCTGGAGGACGGTCACGCAGTCACTCAGCGCTTCGGCTTCGTCCAGGTGGTGGGTTGTGAAGATGATCGTGCGACCTGAGTTCAAACATAGGGTGCATCAGGACCGGCAGGACAGAGACCCCAGGTGGACCTTCCCTCCTTTCTTCAGGATGGTAGATCCAGGGCACAATGTAAAGATCCTTACCAATTTCAAACAAAAAAATTAAAATGTGTCCAGCAGGAAGGATTAACTCAAGGCCACTTGGCCAATTCGAGGCTCTGAAACTCTTTCCTCTACAGCTGTTTCCACGGATCCCCCACCCCCACCCCCATGAACCAAAGTGGGTGCTCTGCCAGGCATGGAGGGTAAAACTGAGGGCAAAACACAGAGTGCTTGTGCACAGCCCCCTGTTCTCTCCTATCTAGAGGCAGATCACTGCATAAACGGAGACAAGAAATTAAAAGAAAAAAAAAGGCAGGGTGGGCATCTCTCCTCAGATACTAAAGTCCTCATTCTTTTTTTTTTTTTTTTTTTTTTTTTTTTTTTCCAGAGGGAGTCTTGCTCTGTCGCTCAGGGTGGAGTATGCAGTGGCATGATCTTGGTTCACTGCAACCTCCACCTCCCGGGTTCAAGTGATTCCCCCACATCAATCTCTCAAGTAGCTGGGACTACAGGTGCATGCCACCATGCCTGGCTAATTTTTTTTGTTTTCTGTGTTTTCAGTAGACACAAGATTTCATGATGTTGGCCAGGCTGCTGTTGAACTCCTGACCTCCAGTGGTCCACCCACCTCAGCCTCCCAAACTGCTCAGATTACAGGCATGAGCCACCATGCCCGGCCCTCCTCATTTTCCTTTGGATGATAAGGGAGATGTATTTAGGGAGAAGGCTATATTTTATGAAATTGCTATCAAGTAAGAAAATCACAGCACTGAGTTAAGGCAGAAATCAATCATAAAAAAAGAGATCTGAAATAGTCATGATATGCATTGATACTCTTTGGAATCGGGGATAAGGTAACCACACATATTTAGTCTTCAAAGTAGCAGCATCAGAACACGCACTGCCTCCCTGGAAATGCTTGCAGCAGCCATGACCCACAGAGAGGAGAGTATGTTGTGAGTGACAGGCACAGGGAGCCAGAGAGACTTGGAGAGAGACTTGGGTGTTTCTGGCAGGAGATTACTGAGCCCAGTGGCCATGGCCTCTTTTGGCAAAAACAAATACTAAGTTCAAATGTTTTCTCGAAGCATTCTAGTATCTTGTCAAGTTTTATGATTTTTGCTTGGAAAGAAAAAGCCTCAGGTTTAGCTTTGGGAGAGCATAGGCCAGAGGAACTAGAAGACGTTTTGGTGAAGTTGATTCAGTTGCATTAAACAATGTTACTGCTTTAAGTTTCAACATTGCCCATTGGCTTTCACTGAGACCCATTCAACATGTTCCATTCTACTGAATAGAAAGAAACACATTAATTGATTCTTGTTCCAAACCTAAATTTTCAAAGAGAGAAGGCTAAACATGTCTTTAACTCGAGCAAGTAAATGTCTGAGGTGGTGAATATACTAATTACCCTGATTTGATCATTACACAATGTGTTCATGTGTCAAAACATCACACTGTAACCCGCAACTGGAAAATGGATGGCTCTCTAGGCCATCATGCTTAGCAAACTAATGCAGGAACAAAAAACCAAATATTGCACGTTCTCACTTGTGAGAGTTAAGTGGTAAGAACACATGGACACACAGAGGGAACAATACACACTGGGATCTACCAGTGGGCAGAGAGAGTGGGAAGGGAGAGGATCAGGAAAAATAATGAATGAGTACAAGGCTGAATACCTGAGTGATGAAATAATTCTGTACAACAAACCCCTGTGAAACAAGTTTATCTATAGAACAAACCTGCACATGTACCCCTGGATTTAAAAAGAAGTTAAAAAATAAAAATAAATCAATGTATGCAATTATCATGTGTCAATTAAAAACAAAATACAAGTAAAAAATAACAATAGAGGAGACACCTTAAAAGACTAAGGCTTTCATTTTTAAAAAAATGTATTTACAAAGAAACTATGGAAGGTGGGCCCAAGAGCAACAGAGCTTGAAGGTCCACAATGACCAGTTCTTGCCACATACGTGTCCCTGCCCAGGCCCAAGGCCAAGCTCTTTGCATGTTAGACCTCTGAGGCTAAGAAAATTTGCTTAATCCCTGAGCTAGGATTAAAGACAGTTTAGATACTCTGATTAGAGCTATCATGTAGTTCAGATGATATATTCCCATACAATGAAGTCTAAAACTAAAAGTCAACTAGAATCTAAATCCTCAAAAGAGAAGCAAAGAGTAGAATTGTGGTTGCCAGGAGCTGGCGGGCAGGGGGCAAGGAGCAGGGAGAAGGAGGGAGATGTTAGTTAAAGGATACAAAGTTTCAGTGACACAAGTAAATAAATTCTAGCTATCTATTGTGCAGCATGGTGACTACAGTTAATAATCATGCACTGTATACCAGAAAATTGCTGAGATTAGATCTTAAGTGCTCTCAACAACAAAAGGATAAGTATGTGAGGTGATGGGCATGTTAATTAGCTTGATTTAATCATTTCACAATGTATACATACATCTAGCCTTTGATATCTGTGGGGCATTGATTCAAGGACCCCTGAAGCTACCAAAATCCCTTTGTAAATGGGGTAGTATTTGCATATAACCTATGTACATCCTCCCATATACTTTAAGTCATCTCTAGATCACATATAATAGCTGCTAATAATATAATGTAAATACCATTTAAATAGTGGTAATACTCTATTGTTTTTATTTGTATTATTTTTTATAGGTGTAT
This sequence comes from Saimiri boliviensis, assembly GCF_048565385.1. Classification (NCBI taxonomy): domain Eukaryota; kingdom Metazoa; phylum Chordata; class Mammalia; order Primates; family Cebidae; genus Saimiri; species Saimiri boliviensis. The sequence continues at coordinate 109,177,940 of NC_133458.1, forward strand.
TATTATTTCTTTTTTTGTTTGTTTGTTTGCTTCCCTGATTTTTTTTTTTAAGACAGAGTCTTACTTTGTCACCCAGGCTAGAGTGCAATGGCATGGTCTCAGCTCACTGCAACCTCCACCTCCTGGGTTCAAGTGATTCTCATGCCTCAGCCTCCTAAGTAACTGGGACTATAGGTGTGCACCACCACACCCGGCTAATTTTTTTGTATTTTTAGTAGAGATGAGATATTGTCATGTTGGTCAGGCTTGTCCCGAACTCCTGTCCTCAGGTGATCCATCCGCCTCAGCCTCCCAAAGTGCTAGGATTACAGGCGTGAGCCACCACGTCCAGCTTCAAAGAGCAACATTGCTGTTTTCCCCAAGACACTGCTTGACTGTTTCTCTCTCTGATTCAGATGATATGTTCTGCCCCCTTTCCTTCAAAAGCTACACTTCCATATTCACCCGTTTATTTTAATAATAATAATAACCTGTTATTGATTGAGCGCCCACATGGCAGATACCTAGCTGTGCAGTTTCACATACAACTGTGCACTCTCACATCCTGTGAGATGGTACAACTCTCTCTGTTTGCAAATGAGAACACTGATGCTCAGAAGCATTTGATCATTTCTGCAGGGTCACATGGGAATTGTAGAGCAACTGCATTTCCCAGGACAGAAATTTAGTTGAGATGTGCCAGTTTTTGCTGGTATCTTTTGCTTCCTTATTTATTTTTCCACGGGAGACACAGAAATACTGGGTACCAGGGCTGATCAAGAGCCCTCACTGTACATAACTAAGCAAGAAACACGCACAGACAACATTCCAGGTAGACGGAGCCCCCCAGTACACTGGTGTTCTGACAGAACAGTTCTTTCTTCTCAGCAGGGAACGTTTGTTTCTGCACAGTCCTTAGATCTGTCTCACAGAGCTGTATGATTACCTAGAGGTTCGGGCTACTTCAGAAATGGCTATACATTTTGATTCTTGGAAACACATTTTTCTTCCAATACCGCCTATCTAATTGCTTACACGCTATTGATTTTGCACTTCAATCAGTACGGGGACGATTCCAAAAAGTTCTCCAAAGACAAAAAACATTGCTAAACAATGAAGAACACGGAGAAAACATTTGTTTCATAACAACAGAAACTGAAGAAAACTCTCTGTTTCTGAGACTTTCATTGTATCTATTTTTCTGTCTAAAATAACCTTTATGCTGATTACAAAAATATTCTGTCAGTAAACCTTTGAGACTCCATCTCTAATTTTTAAACTAAACAAGAGTAGTGGGCTTGCAGTATTTAATTTGCACTGCAATTCACAGTTGCAGAGATAATGTAATCTATCTCCCACTGATCTTCTGCATCAGCCCCCAGCCAGGGTGGCAGGTGAATCATTTAGTCCAGTTTAAATTGTTTCATCTCAAAATTTCATCAGGCTTTTGAAGTGGTGGTCAGTGTCCCATTTCTGCCCTTTCTGTGTCTTTCCCCAAGGGGCACTTAGGTAAATGGAGCCAGGAGTCTTGGTGATCTCATGGCAATGGGGAAGGGTTCGAATCTTTGGGTGCAATGTGGTCAGCCTCCTCTGGCGTCTGGGTGCTACACCAGACCACGTGGCACCGTCTTCCTCCTCACCTTGGCATGTGTGCTTTGAGTCCAAAGGGGTCAGGCCAGAGCAGAGTGCTCCCAGGCTGTCTAGGCCTCATAGCAGGCCCTGCTGACTGCAGATGGCTGAATCTCTGCCCTGGCTTCCAGACGGCTAACTGCAAGGGGCCCCCTCCTTCTGTGGCAGCATCCCCTGCAAGCCCTACCTCTCAGTGTCAAAGTTCATGGGCCTGAAAATGTACAGAATACCAGCCCTCGGTACCTCACTGGGTCCTGGCATTCTGCTCAGCCTCGTGAACTCTGTGGCTGCACCATGATTGAGGAGCCAGCACCACAGATGTGGCCTGCACTTTTCCGGTGCAATTGCCCAGGCCAGGCCAAACCCCAGAATGGAACAAAAAGCCACATCTGCTTGCTCAATTTCCCCAACTCTATCTGTGCCTTCTCCTTCCACAATTCCACCAAAACTGTGGGACAGAAAGAAACAAATTGTTCTTCTATGTTCCCTTTAGTTATTTTTCTTCTGTCTGATTCCAGCCTATGATTAAGCTTTAAGTGACAGACTGAAGTATATTTTCTACTCCAAAGATAGAATTTGATGGTCCAAGACTTCTGGACTCAGCCCTCTAAATGCTAAGAAAAGCCCTCTTTCTTGTTATTTTTCATTTTATTTCTTCATTTGCAAATCCTAGTTCACCTCCCAAAAAATGGCGGCTTTAGGTCAAGTCAGAAGAAAGTTTTATATTCAAAAGGCAAAAGAAAAAGCAAAATAACATTTTATAAGAATCTGTATTAATCCTGCCACTGACGCCGCTACACTTGTTTACCAGCACCAAGATGTGTTTTACTGTTGCAATGTTTTTTTCCAACAGGGAGTACTGTCATAGAAAACATGTAGAGCAACACTTCCTAGCTGTCAGGATTGCGGAAATAACCAGAAGTTGGAAATTAGTAACTACCCATTAAATGCCCTAAATTAGTAAGAAACAATAATAGATGTGAGAAATATTAACCAGAGGCTCCACGTCCACTCTTAGTTCAGGAAACTGCCTCTGTAGCTGTGAGTAAATCACATGCCCATCTCTCTGAGCCTTCATTTCTTCATCTGAGACAAGGAAGTCTTGTCCTATAATCTGGGATGCCTCTTCTAAGATACTATGCTTCCAGAAGAAGACAATTTCCCTTGAAATCATGTATGCTAATGTATAATGTACATAGATGTCATTGCTGTTATTAAGAGTTCAAACACAAAGTAAGCAATTCTAAGCACTATAGAGATGTTATCTAATGAATACACTCCTATAAGCACTTCTAAAAACTTATGTTTTCCTGAAAAGGATAATGTAGCCTCATTGGGATACACCTTGGTTCTACCATACAATAGCAATGCATTTCCTGAAACACAACATTGTGGGAAGAGAAGGTAGAACAAGGCCCAGTGCCTACCTTCTCGGTACTTGAGCAGGATGTCCCACACACTGTGCCGGGAGCAAGGGTCCACCCCACTGGTGGGCTCATCCAGAACCACAGTCCTTGATGCGCCCAGGAAAGCAATACCAATGGAGAGCTTCCTCTTCAGGCCCCCAGACAGAGCTCGGGTCTGTTTGTGCTGATGCTGAGTTAAGCCCACCTCCTGAAGAGTTCTGAAATTAGAAGAAAATGTCACTCTTCTCCCTGAACACCTGAAAGCTTTGCTTCTAATTTCACTCCAGAAATAATGACTAACAGTGGCTGAGATCGTTATAAACCACAAATCTATCACAGAGGCCTGGAGGCTACACACATCTGAGTCTCACCAGAGTGGCGCTGACCTTCTTCAGGTTCAGATGGAATCATGCCAAGGGACTAACCGTGATGCAGACCAACAATACCCACCAAGAATTGTGCTTGGAAATACTTGCACTGTCTCCTCTCTGGAGAAGCATGTCTCTCATTTCACTCATAGCTCCTGCCAAGGAAGGCCCTGCATCCCTCTACAGTGTATAGAGTATAGGGGAATGGCTGATGCACCAGTGTGGTCAAAAGAAGCAAGGCAGGCCAAGATCTCTGCTCACCAGAGAAGCCCTTCATTCCCTGGCCCTCTGGGCACTAAATCTGGATCACCCTACCTTCCTGATTAATGTAGGTGTTCCAATGAAATGCCATGTGCAAAGTACGAATTATCATTTGCTAATAATGTAAGAACAAGTCTCCTGTTCTGTTGCAGGGATCATTCAATCTTGGGAGTTCCAGATTTCAGATACCCAGCACTAAGCCTTCCCTATGTGAAACTTTATCCCTCTTCCAGTGATCTACTCTCTTTTCTCACAAATAACTTCCCTCACCACTGTGCCCGTGTTAACCCTATAGGAGTGCTTACTGCCCTCATCACCTACTTACCATCTTACTCATTGTTAGAGACCCAGTTTAAACAATGTTTTCCTGGCCGGGCATGGTGGCTCACGTCTGTAATCCCAGCACTTTGGGCGGCCGAGGTGGGTGGATCACGAGGTCAAGAGCTGGAGACCATCCTGGCCATGATGAAACCCCATCTCTACTAAAAATACAAAAATTAGCCAGGTGTGGTGGCATGCGCCTGTAATCCCAGCTGCTCAGGAGGCTGAGGCGGAAGAATCTCTTGAACCCAGGAAGTGGAGGTAGCAGTGAGCCGAGATTGCACCACTGCACTCCAGCCTGGTGACAGAGCAAGACTCCGTCTCAAAACAAACAAACAAAAAAAACACAATGTTTTCCTGAAAACTTCCCTTCAAGTCTCTCCCCTGAGCTGCAGGCATGTTTCTGCCTTCCTGATACCCAGCTGCTGAAGTCAAGGTGCCATTCTGCAGCCAGAGAGAGAAGGCTAGACAGGCAGAGGAGGATTGGACTGCTTCCATATAGTTGAGCTTCAAGAATAGTTGGGGCCTGGAACATTCCAGCATCTCAAGCAAAGAACTGGGTGAATCCCATTGTCTGCCTGATGACTAAGTAAATTTTTCATGTAAATACTTCCCATGCTGACCTAGAAAGAGTTCAAGCCTGCTTCTTAATGTTTAGTGCTCACTCTAGGCACTTAATATTTCATCCAAGTCTTACAGTGCATTTTCTGCTAGTTAAATCTCAACCTAAGTTTATAGTAGTAATTTATGCTCCTGCTTTTCAGGTGTTCCCAGTGTGGACAACACCCTTTTGGAAGGAAGAAGACAAATGTTTCCATTTCACCAGGCCCTGCAATCTCCCAACACCCTCCCCCCATCCTCCCGAGATTCCAATCTAGCAGAAGAGGTGGATTTATTAAGCCGAACTTAGCACATTAACCAGAGATCAGTCATCAGAGAAGACAAACAGACAAGAAAACAAGTCAGTAAGATGTCAGATGTTCTCAAACGTGCATGTTCTTGTTACCTTTCTATGTTCGACCCCTAACCCCTCCTTCTTCATTCCTTCCTTGGGCACCACTCGGGCACTCGGGATGTCTATGGTACCATCTTGGGTGGCCCCTTGCTGCTGCCTCATTGTGCACCCTAACCAAGCTGGGAGCCTACCTCCTCTTCATACACCTGGCATTGAGCCTCAGGAATGCTTTTGGCCCCCTGCCGCTTTGCCCCACCTGTGCAGTCCTTCACAGAACCTTCACTACACAAGTGTCAAACAAGATGTAGGCAAAAAGGACTAACCATGCTCCTCCAATCAAATTTATGCAAAGAGGCTGGGGCCTGCTGTCTATTATATCTTATGCAACTGGTTAGCATTCAACTGACCAATCTGGTTCACTCTGTATTTCTACTTCTGTTTTTAGAACATGCCTGTTTTTTTGATGCACTTTGAACTTCAATATATAACACATTGTATAGACAACTTTGCTTCCAATCTTTTGTATGTGTATGTGTATGGTTTTTAAGATTCCTGAAACCAAGAGTGGTAGGTAATAATGACAGGTATAGGAGTGATGATGAGCCTACTTCATTCACACGTATTTTATAAATTCTTGCAAGATTGCACAAATGGTCTATAGCATCAAAGATGCTGGTTGCATATCACATATAAGGGTAGGGGCATCAAAGAGCAACAAAGCACGGGTCCTTCTGCAGGAAATAATGTGTGTAGGGAAATCATGTGTATATATCCAATTAGGACACAATGAGAGAAATGTTACAGATGACATATAAAAAAAGTGCTGTGGGGAGCTCACAGGAGATGGTGAGTTATTGGTCTTGGAGACGTCCAGCTTAAAGTAGAACCTTCTATCACATCACAAAAATACCATGGAATGTATTATTTTAAAGAATATCATTCATTCATTTCATAAACTCTTTCCCACAGAGAAAATCCCAGACACTTTTTTATTTTATTGTTTAAATGTTAGCTCCTGGCCTGGATAATCATATTTAACATTTATTGGGCATATATCTACATAATAGTTACTCTTCTAAGTGCTTTGAGTATATACATTAGTATAATCCACATAACCTCCAAACGAAGGTCTCTTCTTGTTATTAGGACCACATTATATTTGGAAAACCCAAGAGAGAGAGAATACATATTGTAAAAACCTCTGTAAGTGGAGGAGTTGCATTCAAACACTAGCAGTCTGAAGCCAGAATAATCACTGACATCCACTGGGTCCCTGTGACATGCAACAGATGCCCGCGGAGTGTGTCACTCCTCACCTGGACTTGGGCTTTCCCAAGAACAAGCCCTTTGTCTTATTAGGTCTGTTTTCCCAGAACCAGACATGGAGGCTGAAGATAATTGGCACTCATGGCATTTTAATCAGTGAATATAATATCCATGAAGGTCAATGCCAGTAAAAGTCTTTGACTTATTTTGCATAGAATAACACACTCCTAGGACCCCAAGCCACTGATGCATTGGTAGGGGCCAGTACAGCAATGTCTGAACACCCATGATTGCAGCAGGGAGAGAATCCCTTGCAAAACCCAGTCATTTCCACTCTGCTGGCTTCTGGGCATTGTTCAGATGCTTAGAGCACACTTAAAAATTAAAGAAGACAGCAATTTGTAAATACTGTCAGAAGTTTTTAACCTGTTGAAATTTTTTTTTAATTTGAAAGTTATTCAGAGGCTAGTGTTTTTCTAGTTATTGATCTTATACATACCAAAAAGCAGCAAATAATTTTGCAAAGTTACATTTCCAAATTCCTTCTCAAAAGGACAGGATAATCCTCTAACTGAGAACATTGCTAGGCAGCAGGGAAAGGAGGAAAAGATATTTTCTCCTATTAAGTCCCAATTAGGCACCAGAGAACGTGTTTCAGATGCTGCACTTTAATCATCCGTTCATTTATTCAAGGAATGTTTACTGAACCCCTACAATGCCTGGTACCTGCCACCTGCTAGGTATAGAGAAATAAACCGAATCTTATCCTTGATTCAAGAGACTCAAGGTCTAGTGGAAAAGACAGGCAAGAAATTATAATAAAAATATAAGTAGGGTAATGATAAAGTCCCAGGTGCTATGGGGATTCCCTCCAACTCCAGAGAAAGTGGCATATGAAATCAGTCAGATGGGTAGTGAGAGCAAGTGAAGTGGGGATGCTTGAACAGCATGTTCCCAGAAAAAAAGAAAAGCATTTGCCAGGACTTGGGGGAGAAAGAGCAGCATATGCAAGAAACAAAGAGATCCTGGCCCTGAAGTACAGGGAAAACCATACAATAACCTCAGACAAGACAGGAGAGAGAGGCTAGAGCCAGAACACATACCCACTGCAAATCCTGTCCTGTAACAGCTGGTTCTTTCC